>NC_068300.1:3296463-3311463 GCF_025860055.1 Xyrauchen texanus
CTCAGGACACGTGTGTGTCAAACCAGTCTCTGAGTATTGAGAAGTCTGATGGCTTGGGGGAAGAAGCTGTTACACAGTCTGGCCGTGAGGGCCCGAATGCTTCGGTACCTCTTGCCAGACGGGAGGAGGGTAAAGAGTTTGTGTGAGGGGTGTGTGGGGTCGTCCACAATGCTGGTTGCTTTGCGGATACAGTGTTTTTTGAAAATGTCTTTGATGGAGGGAAGAGAGACCCCAATGATCTTCTCAGCTGTCCTCACTATCCTCTGCAGGGCTTTGCGGTCCGAAACGGTGCAAGTCCCAAACCAGGCAGTGATGCAGCTGCTCAGGATGCTCTCAATAGTCCCTCTATAGAATGTAGTGAGGATGGGGGTTGGGAGATGTGCTTTCCTCAGCCTTCGAAGAAAGTAGAGACGCTGCTGGGCTTTCTTGGTGATAGAGCTGGTGTTGAGGGACCAGGTGAGGTTCTCCGCCAGGTGAACACCAAGAAATTTGGTGCTCTTGACGATCTCCACAGAGGAGCCGTCGATGTTCAGCGGAGTGTGTTCACCTTGTGCTCTCCTAAAGTCAACAACCATCTCTTTTGTTTTGTCGACATTCAGGGACAGGTTGTTGGCTCTACACCAGTTCGTCAGCCGCTGCACCTCCTCTCTGTATGCTGACTCGTTGTTCTTGCTGATGAGACCCACCACGGTCGTGTCATCGGCGAACTTGATGATGTGATTCGAGCTGTGCATTGCTGCACAGTCGTGAGTCAGCAGAGTGAACAGCAGTGGACTGAGCACACAGCCCTGGGGGGCCCCAGTGCTCAGTGTGGTGGTGGTGGAGATGCTGTTCCCGATCCGGACTGACTGAGGTCTCCCAGTCAGGAAGTCCAGGATCCAGTTGCAGAGGGAGGTGTCCAGGCCCAGCAGGTTCAGCTTTCCAATCAGGTGCTGGGGAATGATTGTGTTGAATGCTGAGCTGAAATCTATGAACAGCATTCGAACGTATGAGTCCTTATTGTCTAGGTGGGTGAGGGCCAGATGGAGGGTTGTGGTGATGGCATCGTCCGTTGAACGGTTTGAACGATACGCAAACTGCAGTGGGTCTAGTGAGGGGGCAGCTGGGTCTTAATCTGCCTCATGACGAGCCTCTCGAAGCACTTCATGATGATGGGTGTAAGTGCGACGGGACGGTAGTCGTTGAGGCAGGACACTGAAGACTTCTTTGGCATGGGGATGATGGTGGTGGCCTTGAAGCACGTTGGAACAACGGCGCTGCTCAGAGAGATGTTGAAGATGTCGGTAAGAACATCTGCTAGCTGGTCTGCACATCCTCTGAGCACTCTGCCAGGAATGTTGTCTGGTCCAGCAGCCTTCCGTGGGTTGACTCTACGTAGAGTTTTCCTCACATCTGCCGTGGTAAGACAGAGCACCTGGTCGTTGGGAGGAGGGGTGGACTTCCTCGCCATCACGTCGTTCTGCACTTCAAACCGAGCGTAGAAGTCGTTCAGCGCATCTGGAAGGGAGGCATCTTTGTCACAGGCAACTGATGTTGTCCTGTAGTTGGTGATGGCCTGGATGCCCTGCCACATGCGCCGCGTGTCACCGCTGTCCTGGAAGTGACTGTGGATTCTCTGGGCGTGTGCGCGCTTTGCCTCTCTGATTGCCCGTGACAGTTTGGCCCTAGCTGTTCTTAGGGCTGCCTTATCGCCTGCTCTGAAGGCGGAGTCTCGGGACCTCAGCAGCGTGCGCACCTCCGCAGTCATCCACGGCTTCTGGTTGGAGCGTGTGGTGATGGTCTTGGAGAAAGTGACATCATCAATGCACTTGCTGATGTAGCTGGTCACTGATGCTGTGTATTCCTCCAAGTTGGTAGAATCGCCATATGTTGCAGCCTCCCTGAACATGTGCCAGTCAGTACACTCAAAACAGTCCTGAAGAGCAGAGATGGCTCCTGCTGGCCAGGTTTTCACCTGCTTCTGAAGCGGTTTTGTGCGTCTGACGAGCGGTCTGTATGCTGGAATTAACATAACAGAGATGTGGTCTGAGTAGCCGAGGTGGGGGCGGGGCTCCGCCCGGTACGCGCCTGGGATGTTTGTGTAAACAAGATCAAGCGCGTTCGCCCCTCTCGTTGCAAAGTCCACATACTGATGGAATTTAGGGAGCACTGTCTTGAGATTTGCATGGTTGAAATCTCCGGCGACAATAAACAGTCCGTCGGGGTGAGCGTTCTGCAGTTCGCTCATAGCCCCATACAGTTCACAGAGCGCTTCCTTAGCGTTAGCGCTGGGGGAATGTAAACTCCGGTTATGCAAACAGTGGTGAATTCCCGTGGTAGATAAAAAGGTCTGCATCTAACAGTCACAAGCTCCAACAGCGATGAACAGTAACTAGAGACTAGCATAGAGTTCTTGCACCATTCCGTGTTGATGTAAACACACAAGCCACCACCGCGAGTCTTACCGCAGAGAGCTGTATTTCTGTCGGCACGAAACGAGGCGAGCCCGTCTAGCTGAATGGCGGCATCCGGAACTCTGTCGCTGAGCCACGTCTCCGTGAAAACAAAGACGCAGCAGTCTCTAAACTCACGCTGCGTAGCCTGCTGGAGTCGGATATAGTCCAGTTTATTGTCCAGGGAGCAAACATTTGAGAGCAGGATAGACGGGAGAGCCGGCCGGCTAGGGTTTGTTTTTAGCCTAGCATGGACCCCCGCCCTCTTTCCGCGCTTCCGCTTTCTCGCACACCGCTTACGACGTCCTCTCCCCCGGCCACCGGCATCAGGCGACGCCGAGGGCTGGAGGCCTGGTCTCCGCAGCAAGCCGAGTACGCGTAGCGCCTCCTGCAGGTCATCATGCAGCTTGGTTTTTGCATGAGTCTTATATTTGAGTAGTGTCTGGCGATGGTAGACACGAACACTGGTTGCTCCGATGTCCATGTGTTGCAAAAGTCGGGCTTTTTTAACAAAAATAGCACCATTGTGGATCCGGAGTGGCCGCTGCGTGCTACCGCGCCGCCATCTTGACGATCAATTATACAACTCCGTGATGCAGTGATGATGTCAACAAACCCTAAACAATGATTTAATCAACTTTACAGCTCAAATAATACACATATTTTAATGTAAGGGCGTTTATAAAATGATAAGCTTCACATTTCTGATGTTTAACACTTTAGAAAATTGGCCCCATTGACTTCCATTATGAGTTTAATCTTTGAACCTTTCTGTGGTAATGAACATCATGTGGATTGAGCTTAACTTGTACTGAACCCGAACATGAACGCACTAATGATCTGTTAAAGCATCAGATATCATGAACTAACAATGAGCAATATTTAACAGCACTTATTAATATTGATTCATTTATAAAAATAGTGTTCATTGTTTGTTCATTGTTTGTTCATTGTGCATTAATGTTGTTACAAACGTTAACATTATCCCAGATTAAACCGTAAATAATGCCGTTAACAAATACAACCTTATTGTAACCGTTACTGAAACAATCAAGAGGTTCCACACTGTTACGAGTCGGCAATACTTCACTCTCACAGATGCTTCTAAACGTTTCTCAAGCCCTTGAAAGCTGCTCCAGGACGTTTGTATTTGTGTTGGTGTGTTCAGTGTGTCCCACAGAGAGGCTTGAGAATCTGCTCAGTCATACTGTAACAAGTGTGTTCAAATCACAACACGGGTCGTGCCAGCTGGCCGCTGTGCCCGCAGTCGAGCAGGACTGATTAATCGAAGGCGTCTTGTGTGCGGATGAAAGCTCGCTGGAAGATGTTCAAAGGCCTCAAACATGCACACACACACACACACACACACACACACACAAGTTCAACAGAGTCTCTCTGATTTCATGTACCATTTCCATCTCGAGGATCCCTCATTTATTTTGAGTGTCTCATTACTTTTATAAAACACCAACAGCAATGTCATTAAATCCTATTCAATAAAAAGTATTTATTTGTAATTGTAATCGAATGAGCAACTCGTTAACTGGACTGTGTTTACGTTAACCAAATGTAATTATTAGTATTATTATTATTTTTAATAATCTAATGCCCAATTCCCAATGCTCTAAGTCCTCGTGGTGGCGTAGTGACTCGCCTCAATCCGTCTCGTCTCAGCTGCCTCCGCGTCTGAGACCGTCAATCCGCGCATCTTATCGCGTGACTCGCTGAACGCGTTACCTTGGAGACGTAGCGCGTGTGGAGGCTTCACGCTATTCTCCGCGACATCCAGGCACAACTCACCACACGCCCCACCGAGAGCGAGAACCACATTATAGTGACCACGAGGAGGTTACCCCATGTGACTCTACCCTCCCTAGCAACCGGGCCAATTTGGTTGCTAAGGAGACCTGACTGGAGTCACTCAGCACACCCTGATTCAAACTCGCGACTCTAGAGGTGACAGTTAGCGTCAGTACTCGCTGAGATACCCAGACCCCCCCAACCAAATGTAATTGTAGTAAATCACATATTTACATCTTTGCATACGTCCCGTTTTATTCAGCCTACAAAACACTCATATTAATAATAACATAAATAATGGGAAAGTTGGAAAATTGGAGTTTGATTTCAAATTTATTTGGGGAAAAATGGATAAAAGCAGCTTTGCTTGATTTCTCACGGTTTATTATGATCACGCTCAAACAAGGCGTTCAGATCGCCGCGCACGTGTGTTTTATTGCGGCATGGAGACACGTTACCTCATTCAGCAATGTATAGAATGTATATCAACAGCAGTGTGAGAGATGACTGAAGTGTTTGGAAATGTGTCGGACACTGATGTTTGGGTTTTGAACAGGGTGTTGTTGGTGAGGCGGGTGAGAGGGGAGCGCCCGGAATGAACGGAAATGAGGTATGGATCAAAACAAACAATAATTGCTACTCATGCTAAGACCGTTTATAAAGTATTCAAGAGATAATTAAGAAGACTTTGAGACTTGATTGAATGAAGTTAATGTGAAGAATATACAGAGTTCAGCAATTGAGTCACCATACAACAGCTTTCCTGAACACACCCCCGTCTACCATTGGTCGACCAACGGTTACTCATGTCATTTGTGTGTTTTGTAGGGGCCTCTCGGAGGGACCGGCAGCAGTGGATTCCCAGGCCTCAGAGTGAGTCTGCATACACACTTGTACATAAAAACACAGAACTTTAATTATGATAATAGAGGAATTTGTGCAAACACGAGACTCATTCAGGCATTATGTGAGCTTCGATATTTTGCCCTGTTCACCCATTCTGTGCTGGATCCACCGAGGAAACTGTCCTGTTGAAGAAAGTTCAACAGAGTCTCTCTGATTTCAGGTACAGATCATATTCAGTCAACATCACCTGCGGTACTGACAATAATGAATTATAATAGTATGACAAAATGTTTTTTATATTCTATAGAGATTATTTGTTTTTTATCCTTAAGCCAAGACTAAACTTTCTGACTGTAACTCCTCAAGAGCTTTCAAGCAACATCCATCAAACTGCACAGACTGTAAGAATGTTCTGACATGGGTTCATATGTGTTTTCAAAATGATCAGAAAATATCCATCCATCTACAGAATCTATACATCTATCCATCAATCTATACATCTATCCATCAATCTATATACATCCATCCATCAATCTATACATCTATCCATCAATCTATATATACATCCATCAATCTATATACATCCATCCATCAATCTATACATCTATCCATCAATCTATATATACATCCATCAATCTATATACATCCATCCATCAATCTATACATCTATCCATCAATCTATATACATCCATCCATCAATCTATACATCTATCCATCAATCTATATACATCCATCCATCAATCTATACATCCATCCATCAATCTATACATCTATCCATCAATCTATATATACATCCATCAATCTATATACATCCATCCATCAATCTATACATCTATCCATCAATCTATACATCTATCCATCAATCTATATATACATCCATCAATCTATATACATCCATCCATCAATCTATACATCTATCCATCAATCTATACATCCATCCATCAATCTATACATCTATCCATCAATCTATACATCTATCCATCAATCTATATACATCCATCCATCAATCTATACATCCATCCATCAATCTATATACATCCATCCATCAATCTATACATCTATCCATCAATCTATATACATCTATCCATCAATCTATACATCTATCCATCAATCTATACATCCATCCATCAATCTATACATCTATCCATCAATCTATACATCTATCCATCAATCTATATACATCCATCCATCAATCTATATACATCTATCCATCAATCTATATACATCCATCCATCAATCTATATACATCTATCCATCAATCTATACATCCATCCATCAATCTATACATCTATCCATCAATCTATACATCCATCCATCAATCTATACATCTATCCATCAATCTATATATACATCCATCAATCTATATACATCCATCCATCAATCTATACATCTATCCATCAATCTATACATCCATCCATCAATCTATACATCTATCTATCAATCTATACATCTATCCATCAATCTATACATCTATCCATCAATCTATACATCCATCCATCAATCTATACATCTATCCATCAATCTATACATCCATCCATCAATCTATACATCTATCCATCAATCTATACATCTATCCATCAATCTATACATCTATCCATCAATCTATACATCTATCCATCAATCTATACATCTATCCATCAATCTATACATCTATCTATACATCTATCTATCAATCTATACATCTATCTATACATCTATCTATACATCTATCTATCAATCTATACATCTATCTATACATCTATCTATCAATCTATACATCTATCTATACATCTATCCATCAATCTATACATCCATCCATCAATCTATACATCTATCCATCAATCTATACATCTATCTATCCATCAATCTATACATCTATCTATCCATCAATCTATACATCTATCTATCCATCAATCTATACATCTATCTATCCATCAATCTATACATCTATCTATCCATCAATCTATACATCTATCTATCCATCAATCTATACATCTATCCATCCATCAATCTATACATCTATCTATCAATCTATACATCTATCTATCCATCAGTCTATACATCTATCTATCCATCAATCTATACATCTATCCATCCATCTATCTATCTACAGTATCTATACATCTATCTGTCTAACCATCCATCTACAGTATCTATACATCCATCTATCTATCCATATATCTATCCATCCATCTACAGTATCTATACATCTTTCCATCTATCTATACATCTATCCATCTACAGTATCCGTCCATCCGTCCGTCCGTCTGTCTGTCTATCATCTATCTATCTATATTTGTATCTATATTTCCATCTATCCATCCATCCATCCATATACTGTATATATTTATCCCTTTTCCATCCATCCTTTAAAGTTATCTTTCAGACAGTGCTTTGACAGTATTAGATTAAATGTTATTGTCATTGTGCAGAGTACAGGTACAGAGCCAATGAAATTTACATTTACATTTACATTTACATTTATTCATTTGGCAGACGCTTTTATCCAAAGCGACTTAAAAAAGAGGAAGAACATCAGCGAATCATCTTTGGGAGACAGTGGTACAAAAAGTGCCATATTACAAAGTTTCACTATCATCATAATAGTACACAAAACAGATTTAAGTGCAACAAGAAATGTAAATAATTATTTTTTTTTTTTTTTTTTTTTGAAATGCAGTTAGCATTTAGTTAGTTAGTGTTCAGTAGACGGACAGCTATGAAAGTTTCATCCTGATGAAAGTAGACGTGCTAATTAAACACATTTCATTACTGCCAGTAAAGAGCAACAATTAGGGATGTTGGGATAGTTTTTGTTTTTTTGCATTATATTATGTCAAACGACCACATCTGTCCTATAAACTCTATTGAACCATATTCAGCACCCCATCTACTTCTTTTCAAAATAAATAAAACACATTTTAACACATTTTTAAATTCTAATCATAAAACTGTCCTTGTGAAAAACTCTTTTTAGAAGTCTTGGTGTTGTGAATCGCTTTAGGGACAGGGTTTTACTCAGGTCTGGATATTGCGTTGTGTACGTTACGTTAGTCTGAGGTTTCTGAGGGTCTCTGCGGTCTTTAAATTGTGTGTTTGCAGAATGAATCATTTCACATGTACAATAACGTTCAGCAGCAGGGTTAGATCCTCAACCACAAGAGTCTTTTAAAACTCTGGACAGAGATGTCAAACACAGAACAGAAGCGTCCAGCGCTGTTGTGATGTCATACGGGATGATTTAAGAAGGATGTGTCAGTCTGAAGTGAGGCAGATATTCCTGACGGTTTTCCTAATGTTTTTTCATGATGTGTTTGCTGCTGTTCCGGGATGTGTCGGCCGAATATAGGACAGGAGTCATGACTTCCACACGGAGATTTCATGAGATCAAACTGTCAAACACATATTAAGCAATTTTTCAGTGTAAATAGTCGTGCAATTTACTTCCTTTCAATAGTACACCCGACATTAATCACATCACACTGTTCATGTGTTAAACCTGCTATAGTTTACAACAGCATTGTCAGATGTCAATCAAATCAATCACGGAAACAACAGCCACAACATTACAAACTTTGATTTGAAGCAAAAAAGTTTTGAAAAAATCAGACAAAAAGACGAAGATGCAAGACTGTACTTACTGTCGTTAATGGGGAATGAACTACAATCCCATGATGCATTGCGAATGACGTGATTAAATTATAATTATGGATAAATATAAAAAGTATTTGATGATAAGTATAAAAAAAACTATATTTGATGTTTTTTGATAAATATATGAATACTTAAGTATTTTGAGAGCGTTGACTCGTGGGAGTGAGCGTCGCAGAGCTCTTCTCTGATTGGTGGATCTTTCTCTTCGTGATTATGGGTAATGTAGTTCTTCACCAGAAGTTTTCCTTTATTCTTTAACTTCAAAAGAATTTACGTGGACTGATGACTTCGATAGAAGCGTATATCATTGATAAAATGTGTCTTGCTCAAGGACACAATGGTGGTGGCTGTGGGGATCGAACCAGCAACCTTCTGATTACCAGTTATGTGCGTTAGACCACTACACCACCAGCACTCCTCATTATCCTACTGAACATTCCTGTCGAGTAACGTCCTGATGCATTTGACGGGTGGTTTGGAAACGTCCTCAAAGTTTTCATTTCATGTCCGTCACTGTGTGAGATCTGTGATTAATTATTCAGTAAAGCAATTCTGTCTGACAAATGAATATTTATTAACTGAATGTTCAGAGTTTATGACAGTTTCCACAAACAGGGATCAAAGTATAACCAGAAACTGTTAAACGCTGCAGATTTCTACAATTATATTATAATTAAATACAAAATCGAATAAAATGAACTTCAGAAACGCAGTCCATTTAAAAGCGACAAAAATAAATCAGTCAAATATAAACAGTAAAATTGAATTATAATGAAGTTCAATTAAACTAAAATAAGCTTCAGAAATGCGACTATTTAAAAACAACATAAAATAACAAAATATAGAATATATCAACACAGAAGTTAAAAAATGAATAAAATAATATAGAATAAGCTTCAGAAATGCTGATGACTAAAAAAACAACCAAAATTAAATTAGCCAAATATTTAGAATTGTATTATAAATACATTTATTATAATTAATACAATTCTGTTATAAATACATTCAAATGAAATATTTTCACTGATTTTGGTGAGGGGAGGAGCTTTTTTTCACTGATTTTGGTGAAGGGAGGGGCTTATTTTCACTGATGTTGGTGAGGGGAGGAGCTTATGTTCACTGATTTTGGTGAAGGGAGGGGCTTATTTTCACTGATGTTGGTGAGAGGAGGAGGTTATATTCACTGATTTTGGTGAAGGGAGGGGCTTATTTTCACTGATGTTGGTGAGAGGAGGAGGTTATATTCACTGATTTTGGTGAAGGGAGGGGCTTATTTTCACTGATTTTGGTGAGGGGAGGAGCTTATATTCACTGATTTTGATGAAGGGAGGGGCTTATTTTCACTGATGTTGGTGAGAGGAGGAGCTTATATTCACTGATTTTGGTGAAGGGAGGGGCTTATTTTCACTGATTTTGGTGAGGGGAGGAGCTTATATTCACTGATTTTGATGAAGGGAGGGGCTTATTTTCACTGATGTTGGTGAGGGGAGGAGCTTATATTCACTGATTTTGGTGAAGGGAGGGGCTTATTTTCACTGATGTTGGTGAGGGGAGGAGCTTATATTCACTGATTTTGATGAAGGGAGGGGCTTATTTTCACTGATGTTGGTGAGAGGAGGAGCTTATATTCACTGATTTTGGTGAAGGGAGGGGCTTATTTTCACTGATTTTGGTGAGGGGAGGAGCTTATTTTCACTGATGTTGGTGAGGGGAGGAGCTTATATTCACTGATTTTGGTGAGGGGAGGAGCTTATATTCACTGATGTTGCTGAGGGGGATGGGCTTATTTTCACTGATTTTGGTGAGGGGAGGAGCTTATATTCACTGATTTTGGTGAGGGGAGGAGCTTATATTCACTGATTCTGGTGAGGGGAGGAGCTTATATTCACTGATTTTGGTGAAGGGAGGGTCTTATTTTCACTGATTTTGGTGAAGGGAGGGGCTTATTTTCACTGATTTTGGTGAGGGGAGGAGCTTATATTCACTGATGTTGCTGAGGGGGATGGGCTTATTTTCACTGATTTTGGTGAAGGGAGGGGCTTATTTTCACTGATTTTGGTGAAGGGAGGGGCTTATTTTCACTGCTTTTAGTGAGGGGATGGGCTTATTTTCACTGATTTCGGTGAAGGGAGGGGCTTATTTTCACTGATTTTGGTGAAGGGAGGGGCTTATTTTCACTGATTTTGGTGAAGGGAGGGGCTTATTTTCACTGATTTTGGTGAGGGGATGGGCTTATTTTCACTGATTTCGGTGAAGGGAGGGGCTTATTTTCACTGATGTTGGTGAGGGGAGGAGCTTATTTTCTCTTGCGAGATCTGGCAGAGCTGCAGTTGGTATTTCGTGCACCCCTTAGCAAAGAGTACCGTCACTTTAAAACGAACATTATTAACCGTTCTTTAATTTTGTTCTAACCGGAAAACCATTTGGTCCACTGGAGCGGAAAAATACAGTTTTTGCTCCGAATGTTCCGAAATGAAAAACAGTTCCTTTTCAGTCCCTGTAAAGAGCATCAGAACGGATAACAGGGTTGATAGTTTAGCCTAAAGTTAGCTGTTGCTCTGTCGGGGCTAACTCGCGCATTCTGGGATCAAGGATTGATTTGTTACATTTATATTTCCCATAAATTACCAAACATTTGTTTCGGATCGGGTGGAAAGTGCAACATACAGTCGTTCATTCATTCATAAATCCATTCTGAGGTCTATTAAAACCGTTTTTGGCTATGCTAAACTCTCTGTTGTTCTTTCGCCGTCTCAGGGTGATGTGGGGCCCGAAGGACCCCGTGGATTTCCTGGAATTGTGGGACCTCAGGTAACGTCCGCTCGCATTACGACTCAAACAGTGTTGTCTTTAACCTTATTGGCTGGACGCTGAAGACACGCCTCCTCTGCTTGTTGTCTCATTGGCAGGGCCTGACCGGAGGGGTGGGGCCGCCTGGATTGAAAGGTGATAAGGTGATTTAAATATTTATTTTATTGCAGCGAACATGTTAATTCCTTCGCTATTGGGTTTTTTTTGGGTTGGGGAAAATGGACTTGCATGCCATGAATTGGACAGTAACTCCTGTTGTTTTAAATGTGCTCTATAAATAAAGTTTGACTTGACTTTCCCTGATAATCCAGCAGTTCTCAAGCTTTAAGTACCTTCCTCTATTAGTAAATAAATGAATAATGCATTCTGAAGAGCCAGTGCAATCACGCCACGGGTCACTAGTGGAGCAATGGTTGAGAAACACCCATACATAAGCGTCATCGTCAGCGAGCATTCTCTGTGTATATTTACGTTTTGGATGTAAAATGTTGGTGGTGTATATTATTTTGTGTGCGTCTTTATTCTATAATCTCTGTGATGCTGAATGACCTAGGGGGAACCTGGATTTAGGGGTGAACCCGGAGAAACCGGTTTCCAGGGCGTACAAGGTGAGTGGCAAGAAAATAGACGTTACGAGCAACGCTTTATATACCATATACTAACATAAATATATATGAATGAATAAGTACAGAGCAGCCTGGTCTCATAGAATCACATAGTTTGAGAAATGGTTTTTACGTGGCTCGTTGTACGCTTGGTGAAATGAACACTAGAGGCCTACAACAACGATCGACTTTTATTCACTCACATATCGCAAGTAAAATGGCAAATTATCAGCAATGTTATCTGATGACATCTAAACACGTTTACTGTCGCGCATGACTCATTTTAACGTTTGCATTACACAACCGACTACATTGACAAGTTTGTTCGAAGTGCGATCAGATTGCGCTGTTGCTCGACTGATAGAGCGTTGCACTTGTGATGTAATGGAGCCGGTACGAGTCCTGAAGAGCACACGTAGTCGACCCGTGAGCCGAAAGTGTCATAGTAACACCACAATATAACGGGAATTACATTTTTCATCTCACATTTGCTTTTTCTGACGCTAACGGTTAGCTTTAGGGTAGGGAGGTTGCTTTTGTTGATTTAAGTCCCGATAGAGTGTTAACCCTTAAAAACCTCAACTGTTTGGGACATCATTTAATTCACTTTTGGCGCCACACAGTGGACATTCAACCTCAAAACTTCCGTGATACGCGTAATGAACCGGATTTTGCCTTTTTTTCAAAAATGTCCCTACAGTTGCATAATTTTCACAAGATTGAGTGTGTATAAAGTGTTGAATAAGCACCACAAAATGACGCTAACTGCGCTTCACATTAGCTTTTTCCGACACTATCAGTTAAGTTTAAGGTTTATGGTATGGAGGTCTGTGTTGTTGATTTAAAACTCGATAGAGTATCAACCTTTAAATACTGAACAGCGTAATGAACCACGTAATGAACGGTAATGAACGTAATGAACCGCGTAATTAACCGCATAATGAACCTCGAAATGAAGCGCGTAATGAACCGCGTAATGAACCGCGAAATGAACCGCGTAATGGACCGCGAAATGGACCGCGTAATGAGCCTGAAAAGAACCGCGGAATGAACCGCGAAATTAACCGCATAATGAACCTCGAAATGAACCGCGAAATGAACCGCGTAATGAACCGCGAAATGGACCGCGTAATGAACGGCGTAATGAACGGCGTAATGAACCGCGAAATGAGCCTGAAAAGAACCGCGGAATGAACCGCGAAATTAACCCGCATAATGAACCTCGAAATTAAAGACAAAACGTAATGAACCTCGAAATTAAAGACAAAACGTACTGAACTGCGGAATGAACCGCAGAATGAACCGTGGAATGAACCGCGTAATGACATAAATGCTAAAGTGTAGTATTCGTGTAGTATTCATGAGATCAGGCCGGTATATATTGTAGGTCCTGTAACTGGTCACTATTTCTCTGTATGAGCTCATAAAGCTGCATTTATAATGATTCAACAGTATTGGCAAATATATTTATTAAAACAATATGTCATACTGCAGGACGTCATCTTTCCAACAGTGTTTCATAAGACCTATCCACATACTGTACATGGATGTCATATGTATTTGATGAGACTTTGTGTTTTGTTTGTGTTGTTCCTTTAGGGAACAGCCGGTAATCCAGGACCACCAGGACCACGTGGAAAAGCTGGACCACCCGTAAGACCGCTGGCGCCCTGCGCATATCCTCTGGCCTAACATTAAAGCAATAACTATGAGAATTCTCTCTGTACTTACCCTCATGTGTGTTTATATTTATTGTTGATTTTTCCTTCTGTGAAAGGGGAAAACGGGGGAACCGGGACCACAGGGGCCTCCGGGACCACCAGGACCTGAAGTGAGGACCCAGAGATCCTCCTGTCACATCACTCTGAGAAACTGTCATGATTGTTTGGGGGTTTAAAATCATCAAAGTTCACTTGATGTCCCTAATTATTTTCAGATGATTCTCAAAGATAGAAATGAAGCTCAAACCAAGAATTAAAGTGTTGAAATAATTCTGGGGCCTGTTTTAAGCACGCGAGCATTAAGCTCAGCGCGGTGCTTTAACCCTTGTGTATCCATTTAAAAAAGTTACTCAGAACTCCTTCGAGGACAAAAATGTCAAAGAACTTCTATAATAATATTATATATTAATTTTATTTTCCACTTTCAAGTAGTTATTTTTTTAGCCAAACATCAGTCCTGATCAAAACTACCAAATATTCAATCATTTTCAGGATTTTAACTCTTTAAATGCCACTGTTGTTTTTTACACACACACACACACACACTTACACATACACACGTACATACACACGCACACACACACACTTACACTACACACATACATACATACACACACACACCCACATACACACACACACACACCCACTTATACACACACTCACACACACACACACACACACATACACACACTCACACACACACTTACACACTCACACACACACACACACACACACACACACACACACACACACACTCACACATGTTGGTCTACCTATCATTATGAGGACTTTCCATAGACATAATGGTTTTTATACTGTATAAACTTTATATTCTATCCCCTAAACCTAACCCTACCCCTAAACCTAACCCTCACAGAAAACTTTCTGCATTTTTACATTTTCAATAAAACATTGTTTAGTATGATTTATAAGCGATTTGAATTATGGGGACACTAGAAATGTCCTCATAAATCACATTTATAGCATAATAACCTTGTAATTACCAGTTTGTAACTTACAAAATTGTCCTCGTAAATCACAAAAACACGCACACACACACACACACACACACACACACACACACACACACACACACACACACACACACACACATACACATACATACACACACACACGCATCACACACACACA
>NC_068300.1:3316463-3321463 GCF_025860055.1 Xyrauchen texanus
TTGTGTTTTTCTCAGGGAGAAATCGGTGACCTGGGGAATCTTGGGAAAATTGGCCTTCCTGTAAGTTTATAATCAATCTGTTAGCCTGTCTGTCTTTCTATCTGTCTGTCTGACACACTGTCTGTCTGTCTCTCTTTCAGCCTGTTTGTATGTCTGTCTGTTTCTCTGTCAGTCTGTCTATCTTTTCTGTCTCTCTGTTGGCCTGTCTGTCTTTCTGTTGGCCTGTCTGTCTTTCTGTCTGTCTCTCTGTCAGCCTGTCTGTCTCTCTTTTGGCCTGTTTGTATGTCTGTCTGTCTATCTTTCTATCTGTCTCTTTGTTGACCTGTCTGTCTTTCTGTTGGCCTGTCTGTCTTTCTGTCTGTCTCTCTGTCAGCCTATCTGTCTCTCTTTTGGCCTGTTTGTATGTCTGTCTGTCTATCTGTCAGTCTGTCTATCTTTTCTGTCTCTCTGTTGGCCTGTCTGTCTGTCTTTCTGTCTGTCTCACTGTTGGCCTGTCTGTGTTTCTGTCTGCCTCTCTGTCAAGCTTGTCTGTCTCTCTTTCAGCCTGTTTGTATGTCTGTCTGTCTATCTGTTTCTCTTTCAGTCTGTCTATCTTTCTATCTGTCTCTCTGTTGGCCTGTCTGTCTTTCTGTTTGTCTTTCTGTTGGCCTGTCTGTCTTTCTGTATGTCTCTCTCTGTCAGCCTGTCTGTCTCTCTTTCAGCCTGTTTGTATGTCTGTCTGTTTCTCTGTCAGTCTGTCTATCTTTTTCTGTCTCTCTGTTGGCCTGTCTGTCTGTCTTTCAGCCTATTTGTATGTCTGTCTGTGTATCTGTTTCTCTTTCAGTCTGTCTATCTTTCTATCTGTCTCTCTGTTGGCCTGTGTGTCTTTCTGTTGGCCTGTGTGTCTTTCTATTGGCCTGTCTGTCTTTCTGTCTGTCTCTCTGTCAGCCTATCTGTCTCTCTTTCGGCCTGTATGTCTGTCTGTCCGTCTCTGTCATTCTGTTGTTGTTGTTAGTGTTGTGTATCACGCTGCAGTATGTAACTTCCCCTCGTCATGTTTACATCCAGCTGTCTGTCTGTCTGTCTGTCTGTCTGTCTGTCTGTCTGTCTGTCTGTATAATCAGCATCAGTGTTTTTATTGTGTCTGGAAAGAAAAACACATTTTTATTCAGTCCATTTCTCTTTGGCTCGGGAATGATTATGTTCCCAGTTGTGAAGTTCAGTGTGTGTTTGTGTGTTTACTCTGATCATCTGTTTGTAAAATAAGAGATGTTACGAGAGGAAAATCAAAATTGAAAAGAGTCTTTTAATCTGTTTCATGAGAAGTTCCCTCTGCTGTGAGTGTTTGATGTGGACACATGCGGAAATTACGTTTGGAAAAACATTTTTCCCACGGTTTCACTGGAACTTCAGATGTGAAGAGCATTTATCTGTCCTCAAAACCCACCGGTGATTTACACGGGACGTGACTTTGTGTGATGATTCAGTGGTCATATCTGTGTCACACGTCACATGTGTGGAGGATTAGAGATCAGCCACAGGAAATCTACTCAGACAGCCCGTCAAACACCGCAATCTGCAGAACACAAATGAAGATTTATAGATGTATGTTTCAGCTCTGTAGCTCCATACAATGCATGTGAATGGTGACTAGAACTTTGAAGCTCCAAAAGCCCATAAAAGCAGCATAAAGGTAATCCAGTGGTTTAATCCATGTCTTCAGAAGTGATATGATCGGCGTGAGTGAGAAACAGATCAATATTTACGTCCTTTTTTATTACCACAAATTTCTACTTTCACATATCGCCACCTACTGGGCAGGGAGGATTTATGCACTTAAATGAATAAATTGATCTGTTTCTCAGCCACACCTATCCTATCACCCCTGAAGACATGGATTAAACCACTGGATTACTTTAATGCTGCCTTTATGTGCTTTTTGGAGCTTCTCAGATCTGCTCACCATTCACTTGCACTCAGCTGAGATATTGTTCTGTCACACATCTGGGATGGCACGAGGGTGAATAAATGATGAGAGAGTTTTGACTTTTGGGTGAACTGTCCCTTTAAGGCTGCGCTGCGTCTCAAGTGAATCATTTATGTGAACTGATTCGTTTACATGAACCGTCATAACGAACCGACTCACTAAAACGAATCCGTGTTTCCATGCGAAATATAAGTGTGAATCAATTTAAATGATTTGGATCCCACAGAGCTTCACTGATGACATCAGACTGTCCGGCTGTCCCTTTTGGCTTCTAGTTGGATCCGTTATTTAAAGACGAAAGGGAACGACAGCGACTGGATCTGCCAGCAGACGGCATCCTAACTCTGTGTTATGTAACGCCATGAATCATGTTTGGCGTAAAGATCCTTCACATCAGTCTGTCATCTGGGTCTTCCTTGAGGAATTACAGTAGCCAAGACGTTCCCGCTGTAATAGCTGATGGATGATGTGGATTATTTCAGATGCTTTGACGGATCTGGACTGTCTGTTAAAGTTGTTTCTCTACAATGTTCCTCCATCGAGAGCTGCTGAATATTCGTCCTCCGGGAGCTGTGATGTAGTGAAATTGTGTTCAACTGTAACGGCACTTTGTGTCTGTTGGCTGTTGCTCGACTCTTCCAGGAAAATTCAATCCCAGCATGCACTTGGTTTCTCTCCCGAGGAACATCTGTGTTGTCTGGCGTGCTTTCAAACTCCTCGTTTCTTGCTTTTACAGAAAGCCTGGAGGAGTTGTCATCTCACTGCAGTTCACTCTTATTTCATCTCTGTTCTTAAGAATAAAATGAACACAAATTAGTCCGTTGTTGACGTCCTGTCAGAGTATTGAGCTGTAAAATGAATGTGGAGAGCGCAGAAGAATCTCTGACGTCAAGAGCACAACTGTTGGGATCGTGTTCAAATATATCTTCAGAAATAACTGAAATATTTCATATAAACAACTACAATCAAAGTATAGTCTAAATGTAAAACTATGATGATTTAATTGAAACCCTTCGAAAGGCACATGACATTTATCAACATTATCAGTATTTATTGAGCTGTAGGTGGCGCTGTGCTATTATTAAAGTTCAACAGCATTTTTATTATTCATGAAATAATATTTTTAATGGTATAAAATGAAGTAAAATATGCTTAAATTCATGACATAATATTAATTAAAGTGAGTAAATTTCACTTAAAATTCTGATTTACATGGTACTTAAATAATCTTAGTATGCAAACCTCAACACTTGGTGCACAAAACACGATGACGTAACAATAAACATATCATTCGTTTTTTTATCGATTTGGTTAATTTTTGAGTAGAAAATCAACTTCAGACTTCAGACTCGAAAAGTTAAGTGAAATGTACTTATTTTATTTAAGAGTGAAATTTACTTAAACTTGGCAAATAAATATGACAACGTTTTATACTTAAGAATTGATACATAATGATGCATTGTAAAAATTACTAACAATATTAAACAATTCATATTTATTTATAAGCTAAAGTATTTTTAGTTTTTCAAGTTCACGCTTTTACATTTTCAGTGTAGAATTTACTTAATATTTACAAGTTCACTCTTTAACTTATTCAGTGTAACGTTTACTTAATATTTACAAGTTCACTCTTTAACTTATTCAATGTAACGTTTACTTAATATTTACAAGTTCACTCTTTAACTTATTCAATGTAACGTTTACTTAATATTTACAAGTTCACGCTTTTACTTATTCAATGTAACGTTTACTTAATATTTACAAGTTCACTCTTTAACTTATTCAATGTAACGTTTACTTAATATTTTCAAGTTCACGCTTTTACTTATTCAATGTAACGTTTACTTAATATTTACAAGTTCACTCTTTAACTTATTCAATGTAACGTTTACTTAATATTTACAAGTTCACTCTTTAACTTATTCAATGTAACGTTTACTTAATATTTACAAGTTCACTCTTTAACTTATTCAATGTAACGTTTACTTAATATTTACAAGTTCACTCTTTAACTTATTCAATGTAACGTTTACTTAATATTTACAAGTTCACGCTTTTACTTATTCAATGTAACGTTTACTTAATATTTACAAGTTCACTCTTTAACTTATTCAATGTAACGTTTACTTAATATTTACAAGTTCACTCTTTAACTTATTCAATGTAACGTTTACTTAATATTTACAAGTTCACGCTTTTACTTATTCAATGTAACGTTTACTTAATATTTACAAGTTCACTCTTTAACTTATTCAATGTAACGTTTACTTAATATTTAGTTCACTTAACTTACATGCTATTTACAAGTTCACGCTTTTACTTATTCAATGTAACGTTTACTTAATATTTACAAGTTCACTCTTTAACTTATTCAATGTAACGTCTTAATATCTTAATATTTTCAAGTTCACGCTTTTACTTTTTCAATGTAACGTTTACTTAATATTTACAAGTTCACTCTTTAACTTATTCAATGTAACGTTTACTTAATATTTACAAGTTCACTCTTTAACTTATTCAATGTAACGTTTACTTAATATTTACAAGTTCACTCTTTAACTTATTCAATGTAACGTTTACTTAATATTTACAAGTTCACTCTTTAACTTATTCAATGTAACGTTTACTTAATATTTACAAGTTCACTCTTTAACTTATTCAATGTAACGTTTACTTAATATTTTCAAGTTCACGCTTTTACTTTTTCAGTGTAGAATTTACTTAATATTTTCAAGTTCGGGCTTTAAATAACTTATTCAATGTAGAATTTACTTAATACTTTAAAATTCATGCTTAAGCAAACTTATTCATTGTGGAAAGTACTTAATCTTTTCTGCTATGAATTGTTTACAAATTAAAAATGTACTGAATATTTTTAATTTCATACTTAGACTAACTTATTCAGTGTAGAAGGTACAAAAATTGTTCTGCTATATTTAATTTAGCACAAAATTTCAGTGTACAATTGGTCGAACAATCTGATAGTCCCGTCCCAAACTCACATCTTTGGTTGAGCCAGTGTTGCTGTGTCGGG
>NC_068300.1:3333963-3366463 GCF_025860055.1 Xyrauchen texanus
CGTGCTGAGTGACTCCAGCCAGGTCTCCTAAGCAACCAAATTGGCCCGGTTGCTAGGGAGGGTAGAGTCACATGGGGTAACCTCCTCGTGGTGGTGATTAGTGGTTCTCTCAATGGGGCGTGTGGTGAGTCGTGTGTGGATCGTGGAGAGTAGCATGAGCCTCCACATGCTGTGAGTCTCCGCGGTGTCATGCACAACGAGTCACGTGATCAGATGCGCCGATTGACGTCTCAGACGCGGACGCAACTGAGACTCGTCCTTTGCCACCCGGATTGAGGCGAGTAACCGTGCCACCACGAGGACCTACTAAGTAGTGTGAATTGGGCGTTCCAGATTGGGAGAAAAGGGGAGAAATAATAATTATAATTTTAAGAATTTACACAAATTGAAATTGTTATTCACTGAAAATCTTCCCCTCTGCTACAACTGCGTTTTTAAACTAGCCGCATCGCAGTTGGTCAAGTGACACTCGAAAACCAACGATTCGATTGGTGCCAGTAAAGTCAGTCTGGGTCTGTTCCTCACACAAATCTATTGTATGATGGATTCAGAAGACTTGGAATATTGCACACAGGTCACATGGACTGTTTTCATGGTGCTATTTTGCATCTTTAAAAGTAGTTTGACAGTAAAAATCTTTAGTAGTTTTGAAAACAAAAACTCTTCTTGTGTTGTCGTTTATGAAAAAATTATATTATACAGGTTTGGAACAACATGGGGGTGCGTAAATGATGACAGAATTTTCATTTTTGGGTGAGCTATCGCTTTAAGTTGGTGAAAACCTCACTGTCTCTTTATTTGTCTAGGGTGAAATGGGTTCTGTCGGTGAAGAGGGTGAACAAGGTCAATTGGGCATCAGAGTGAGTCAGCAGTACCCATAATGCACCTGTCCAAATCTCACACTTAGACCTCGTTCCAGCTCCAGAACCAGTGTTTGAGTTAATGTATATTTTATTGATTTAACCCTGACATGAGCATGAAATGTCACGCGAGAAGTCGTAAGCACACGCTTTGAAACGTCACGCGAGAAGTCGTAAGCACGCGCTTTGAAACGTCACGCGAGAAGTCGTAAGCACGCGCTTTGAAACGTCACGCGAGAAGTCGTAAGCACGGGCTTTGAAACGTCACGCGAGAAGTCGTAAGCACGCAGCTTTGAAACGCCACGCCGTGAAGTCGTAAGCACGCGGCTTTGAAACGCCACGCGAGAAGTCGTAAGCACGCGGCTTTGAAACGCCACGCGAGAAGTCGTAAGCACGGGCTTTGAAACGTCACGCGAGAAGTCGTAAGCACGCGCTTTGAAACGTCACGCGAGAAGTCGTAAGCACGGGCTTTGAAACGTCACGCGAGAAGTCGTAAGCACGGGCTTTGAAACGTCACGCGAGAAGTCGTAAGCACGGGCTTTGAAACGTCACGCGAGAAGTCGTAAGCACGCGCTTTGAAACGTCACGCGAGAAGTCGTAAGCACGGGCTTTGAAACGTCACGCGAGAAGTCGTAATCACGCGCTTTGAAGCGTCACGCGAGAAGTCGTAAGCACGGGCTTTGAAACGTCACGCGATAAGTCGTAAGCACGGGCTTTGAAACGTCATGCGAGAAGTCGTAAGCACGCGCTTTGAAACGTCACGCGAGAAGTCATAAGCACGGGCTTTGAAACGTCACGCGAGAAGTCGTAAGCACGGGCTTTGAAACGTCACGCGAGAAGTCGTAAGCACGCGCTTTGAAACGTCACGCGAGAAGTCGTAAGCACGCGCTTTGAAACGTCACGCGAGAAGTCGTAAGCACGCGCTTTGAAACGTCACGCGAGAAGTCGTAAGCACGGGCTTTGAAACGTCACGCGAGAAGTCTCAAGCACGGGCTTTGAAACGTCACGCGAGAAGTCGTAAACACGCGCTTTTGAAATTGCTTTAGTGACGGGTTTTTAACAAACAAATCAGCACATTTTTGCAGCAGAATAAAAGCAATTAGTTCAGCTGCTGTGTGATGTCTCCCATGATGCTTTGCGCTGTGATCACAGTTTAAGCGCTGATCCTGATGTTGATGTTTGTCTGTCTCAGGGTCCTCCTGGACTGCCTGGAGAAGACGGACATCAGGGGAAGGATGGCCCAAAGGTGAGGCAAAAGAGAGTTACACCTCGACTTCAAATACTAAAGCGTCATGTCCATGCCCACTGACTGTGCGGACGATGTTCTTTCGTCATAATTGTGTAATTTTTGTGTTTTCGCTTCTCAGGGTGAGACAGGTGACCGTGGACCAATGGGAGAAACCGGGGAAAGGGGCGAGATCGGTGACTCTGGTCCCCCAGGACTTCCTGGAGATCCGGGAAAGAAAGGCTTCCCAGTAAGTGATGGAATCACAGTGAACGTCATGTTGTTTTATGTGTGGTGGATGAAATCACTCAGAATTGCTCTTTAGATGATTCCGATCTTTTCTGAGATTGCCTGCTGTAGATGATGTGAATATTTCTCCACCAGGGACCTGAGGGAAAACAGGGTCTGTCTGGCATCCGTGGTCGCCCAGGAAAGAAGGTAACCAGTCAAAATGGAACCATATTTTTCCTTAAACTTGCACCAGTTGGTAGAGCGGGTCGGCTGCCAATCGCAGGGTTGGCGGTTTGATTCCCGGCCCACATGACTCCGTATGCCGAAGTGTCCTTGGGCAAGACACTGAACCCCAAGTTGCTCCCAATGTCAGGCTAGCGCCTTACATAGCAGCTCTGCCGCCATTGCTGTATGTGTGTGTGTGTGTGAAAGGGTGAATAGGACACATTGTAAACCGCTTTGGTAACCTCTAAAGTTAAAAAGAAAGCACTATATAAGTGCAGACCATTTACCGTTAGGCAGGTGGTTTTAATGATGTGTCTGTCCCGCCCCAATTTCCTTTTTCAATAGGAAATACGTCAACACTGCGCTCATCAAGCCAATTCACTCAGTTACAGATTTCTCCATTTCTCAATGTGGAATCGGTGGTCAAAAGCATTTTTTGTAAATCTTGTCTTATCTTCCTCGATGCTAGGGTGAACGAGGCCCACCGGGTCACCTGGGAGAAATGGGCTCGCCCGGCGAAATCGGACCGACGGGGGAGAGAGGACTCAAAGGTGCTCGTGGAACCAGAGGACCCCTAGTTAGTGTGCTTTCTCCTTTAATACCTCCACTCATTCCCTCTCTGCACCTTCTGATGTTGAGATTACATATTTTCTAACACATTCCAGAGACTATTACCATTATAGCCAGTCGCTAACCGCTATCATGAAGTCTGATAGCAGTGCCTAAAAATACACGGTCGGATTGGAGAATGGATGTACTGGATTACTTCCAGAATATCATGCTCCAAATAAGGCTTGAACCCACAACCTTATTATTATGATGCATTGCAGTAACTGATTTGCACCCCTAGGGGAGCTACAGATCATAACATTGATAATAAGAGCAGAAACACACTCTACGCTAGTACACAAATGCAGATGTGAATGCTTGGCCAACATATTTCAAACAAACATACATACTAAAAGTGCATCCTTGCGTTACTTTGACAGTAACAAACCGCAGTACTCAAGGGGGCGCTAAAGTTCTGTATTATTAGTCAGGTAGCTAGCTATATAAATGTCAACATATGAACTAACTTTAACTATGGTGAGCAATATTCTCTTCAAACTGTTGCTCCACCATGACAGTAGTTGACTACCATAGAAGAAGATGCTATATGCTAATGTATGCTATAGTGCCTCTTGTGGCAATGTACATGCATTGCAATATCAACTGTACTTTTGAACTTGTGAAATTGAGTTTATTTAGCTAAAAGCAAAGCTAGCTTCATGTACTTGCGTAGAATATGTTTCGGGTCTAACATTTTGCTTTATTGCCACACAACGAAATGCTATTGCTAATATTGCTATATCAGCTGAATAAGTGACGTTATACAAGCTAATAATTCCCTTGTGTGCTTTAAATGCTGATAATGCATCTTACCTTCAAACTCACTGTTTCACAG
The DNA here is from genome assembly GCF_025860055.1 of Xyrauchen texanus. NCBI lineage: Eukaryota > Metazoa > Chordata > Actinopteri > Cypriniformes > Catostomidae > Xyrauchen > Xyrauchen texanus. Next base: position 3,337,949 of record NC_068300.1, read on the forward strand.
GCTCAATTAAAGCATGTCTAAACATTAGCGGGATTTTGATTTGAGCCAATGCTTTGTGATGGGTATTACGCTAATGCTATTAGAGACGCTACAAGCTAATCCGCTTTTCCTGTACAATACAGTTAAGCACCTGCTGATCTAGTGGTTTTAGGTTGGATTTTAAAAGCTGAGAAAATGACTGGAATGATTTTAATGTGCCCTAATGTTTCCCCTTGCGGTTTAAAGACATACTTCATTTAATGGCATGTGTAGTTGAGGAAAACTAGCCTCTTGTTTTTATAGAAAGCAAATCGTTTTCCAGGAATCTGTCCAGGAACTCATACCAGGTTGAGCAGCGGGGGGTCATTTATTTAAGATGCCATCCAAGAGTCGGGGAAACGTTTAGGCTATATTTAGCAAGCGATATGTTTAGGTAGGAATGCGACCAAACACAAGCTAATGTCAGCCTGCGTCTGTTTTGTTCATTTCCTGTCAGGGGCGACCCGGAGTGATGGGACCTCTGGGAGAGCCAGGACTGGAAGGATATACAGTGAGTTACAAGAGCTGTCAATTTCATGAGACACCCGTGCAAACGTCTGAGACCATTTGTTTTGCTAGAAATTACATTACAAGCATAACAATTTTAGTGAAAAAGCCTGTAGAAAAATGAACATGAATTTGAGAGTTTCTTAGTGTCTTGGAACAGTTCATCTGCCGATTATTGGTCAATGCAGATGATCATCAAAAATCGGACATATCGGATTATAAATACTCTCAATAGAATACAACTTTGATTTAGAGACGAGGAAAATGTTTCATATACACATTTATATCTTACTTTCATCTTTCTTCTGTTTTTTTCTTCAATTGTAGGGTCACGCTGGCAAGCCGGGTCCTGCAGGCCCCCCGGGACCAAAGGGAGAAAAGGTTATACAACATAATGTGCTCTGTTGATTGATAGCCTCCATCTACACATTCAATGATTACATATAACAGAAAACGCTCATGTTTTTTCGTCATTTTTGTTGTATCGCCATTGGAAGATAATGCAACAATAGTTCCCACTATCGAGCCAAATGAGGACATGCTAGTGCGTGCCAGGGCAAGTTGCGTTCCCAATGTCACTTCCAGGGGCTTCATCGTGCCTCCTCTGGGCTTTCTCGGGTGCATTGGAGTTTCCCAAAAGCATTGGCACCAATGGTTTCTACAATCTACTTAGGTTTACGATGCTTTTGGGAAACGCACCCCGGTTCGCGTGTCCTGCGCACAGCGGTAGAGGTTTGGGAAAATGTAAAAAATTGCGTGTACAGTACAAATCCATTCAAATGGACAAATCGGTGCCCAAAGAATGAACGTTCTCTGGTTCCAGTTAATGGACGGTGTGCTGGGACATCGTCCTGCTGTTAGTGGAGACACCAGTCAGGACACCATGGCAGTTACAGTCGGTGAGTTGTCAATGCTAACTTATCTTGCTAGCTAGCTAATATTTACAAATGATACAACCTCGGTATCATGACCGAAAGAACTAGGTCACGAGTACGAGCGGATGAAATGGGCTTCCTCAGAAGGGTGGTGGGCTTCTCCCTTAGAGATAGGGTGAGTCAGTCATCCGTGAGGAGCTCGGAGTAGAGCCGCTGCTCCTTTGCGTCGAAAGGAGTCAGTTGAGGTGGTTTGGGCATCTGGTAAGGATGCCCCCTGGCCGCCTCCCTAGGGAGGTGTTTCAGGCACGTCCAGCTGGGAGGAGGCCTCGGGGAAGACCCAGGATTAGGTGGAGAGATTACATCTCCACACTGGCCTGGGAACGCCTCGGGGTCCCCCAGTCAGAGCTGGTTAATGTGGCTCGGGATAGGGAAGTTTGGGGCCCCCTGCTGGAGCTGCTGCCCCAGTGACCCGACTTCGGATAAGCAGTTGAAGATGGATGGATGGAACCTCGATATATAACTAGATAACATGATACCTCAGCTTGAGCTTTAGCTTCCCTCTTGCTTGTGAAATGGGTGAGGTGTGTGACGTTGGTACCAGGGTGGCGTGTTAAGGGTGGGTTTTAGGGCAATGCTGCCCGGCTATTGGCCCGATGTTGGGAACGCAGATTGCTTTTGGTCTTGTGGCTCGAGGTCTGAGGCTATTGACCCCGGCTATTGGCCCGATAGTGGAAAAACAGCTAATGGGAGCTTTTTTTTTTTAAATACCCCCTAGAATAATTGATTGCTCTGTAAATACTGATGCAAAGCGTTCAATATTTTGGCTTTCATCATCATAAATGTTTATATTTTATCAGGGGAAGTTTTTCAATTTTGGTTGATTTGACCAAAAAATACCCCCCTTTTTTATTTTTTATGAATTTGTGTGGTTATTTTTCAGGGTTACCCAGGAGAAGACAGTAAAACCGTAGGACCGCCCGGGCCCTTAGGTGAACCAGTAGGTCTTAATTTCTTAAGTTCACTTCCTGTTGCTATTTACAGTATTCATACTACTGTGATATTTGCACTTTACTAAAGAAACAACACAACATATCAGTGTTTGTTTGTTTGTTTGTTTGTGTGTGTCTAGGGAGCTCCAGGAGAGAAAGGTGAACGTGGGGAACCAGGAGATTATGGATATTTGGTAAGTGTATCTAAAAACCTGTGGATTGAATTTCATAGATTGGCAAAATTGATGTGCCCGCAGTGATTTACTGATTTAAATAAAAGGCAAACAAACATGCGACTTGTGTTCAGTTCACAAAAAACACCATTGAAGGACGGTCTCGAGTCATATCTAGACTTGAGGGTGGACTCTTTTGACTTGGACCAATAAGCAGCCACACAGAGCACCCTAGTAACTGTATAGCAACGTGCCAAAAACCACCAAAGTCTTTCTAGCAAGTCAGTCCACTTGGTGGCCATCTTTGGAAAGCTCGCGGGCAGCAATTTTTCTATGTACATAAGCAGTATACAAGTGCAGCTCATGTCTACTTGAATGGGGAAAGACCGAAATCTCCAAACCGGTTAGTCAAGAAAGAAGAAGCAAGTTCTCATATGAGCATAAGAAAGGATATACTATTTTTATTATTAATAATAATACATTTTTATTGCTAAAACTCAACCCCATTTGAGTGTCCCTTATTTTACAACTTCAAAAGTGGCAACCCTAATTATAAATTGTGCTCCATTACCTCAGATTACGGTAATAAAATTGCGCATGCGCTTTCTCAAGTTGATTGACAGCTGATGTCTGTATCTAAAAGGAGATTGGCTCTTTTACCTGTAAGGCGGTATTTCCTTTCTACATCTGTTGACTGTTGGACTCTCCAATTTCTCCCATTAATTTGAATAAAAGTGGCCTGTTTGTTGCTAAATAGTTTCGGGAACTACTCGCAATATCTCAGCAACCACATAGCAATCGCATAGCAACCGCATAGCAGCCGCATGGCAACCGCATAGCAACCGCATGGCAACCACCCAAAACATCATCAAGGCAGAGACTTTTGCAAGCACCGCTCTCTATTTCTTTCAGAAAAGTATCAAATGTAATTAAACTCTCACTCTCACTCTCTCCTTTGTTTATTGTACTTCAGATGTTTTCCCAGAATGAAAGTTGATCTAGATCTGTTTTACAGTTTCATGGAACGCCGCTATATTTTCCCCTGAAGGAAATTCCTCTAGTGGCCTGTTTTCATGAAAAACATTCAGAACTTCATGTTTGTTGTGTCCACACGGCAATAATTCTCCTGTGTTTTTTAGGGTTACGCAGGGGTCGCTGGCGCCCGGGGTGCTCTCGGTCAGCAGGGATCACCTGTAAGTCTGATGTGTACCCGTCTCTGTAGCTCTTTGACAAAACCTAGTGAGCTGCCTGCTGTCTACTCCCTACGAAGGCAGCAATTCCACGTGCTATACAAATAGAAGTCCTCAAGTGAAGCGCGCAGAGTTGACGTTAGCATGTTGCTAAGCTAACAATGTGGTACTCTAATAAGCATGCAAATACATGGCACACACAAATGTTGTCGCTCTGTTCCGCATTGGATCTTCGATTTGGTGCAAAGCCTCCAATGTGCATGTGATGTCTTAAAATGTTTTCTATGTAGGCAGCTCACTAGGTTTTGAAACAAAGTAGGTCTATGATTAACTATTGTGTTGCGAACAGGGTCCAAAATGAACTTTGTTGCCACCACTTTCATTGAATTAAGAAAATGTACCAATCATAAATAACTCTTACTGTATTTTGCATGTTTTTATTACATTTTTAATGGAAATCTTTAGCTGTTTTTCTTTTGTATATTATTGTCAAAACGTTGAGGTGCACATCACTCAAATGTCTTCGATTTGATTTGCTCACATCACATACGTGAGCAGCAAATTCAAGACGAGTCAATAAAGTCACCTGCAAACTTTACTCACTAAAGCAATTGTTACACACGTTTACACACGCTTACCGAGTGTTCGTTTTGGGCCCTGTACATGTCTGAGAAACAATGTAGCCTTCCTCATATGTTTGTCACTTTGGAAAAATATCTAATAAATGTTAATATAAGTGTAATGTAAATGGACTAAGAGTATCAAACGGTTTAACATGAGGCAATAAGAAAGCAAGTGTTGTGTTGTATAGCAGAGTTCTGCTTGCATAACAACATGAACAGAGATTGTTTATTTATTTATTTATTTATTTATTTATTTGAGGGCTGTGAATTGATTAATAAGGTATCCACACACATACATACATGCATACATACATACATACATATATACATATTCATATATATACACATACATGCATGTACAGGTGAAACTCGAAAAATTAGAATATCGTGCAAAAGTTCATTAATTTCAGTAATTCAACTTAAAAGGTGAAACTAATATATTATATAGACTCATTACAAGCAAAGTAAGATATTTCAAGCCTTTATTTGATATAATTTTGATGATTATGGCTTACAGCTTATGAAAACCCCAAATTCAGAATCTCAGAAAATTAGAATATTGTGAAAAGGTTCAGTATTGTAGTCTCAAAGTGTCACACTCTAATCAGCTAAACACCTGCAAAGGGTTCCTGAGCCTTTAAATGGTCTCTCAGTCTGGTTCAGTTGAATTCACAATCATGGGGAAGACTGCTGACCTGACAGTTGTGCAGAAAACCATCATTGACACCCTCCACAAGGAGGGAAAGCCTCAAAAGGTAATTGCAAAAGAAGTTGGATGTTCTCAAAGTGCTGTATCAAAGCACATTAATAGAAAGTTAAGTGGAAGGGAAAAGTGTGGAAGAAAAAGGTGCACAAGCAGCAGGGATGACCGTAGCCTGGAGAGGATTGTCAGGAAAAGGCCATTCAAATGTGTGGGGAGCTTCACAAGGAGTGGACTGAGGCTGGAGTTACTGCATCAAGAGCCACCACACACAGACGGGTCCTGGACATGGGCTTCAAATGTCAAACGTCTTACCTGGGCTAAAGAAAAAAAGAACTGGTCTGTTGCTCAGTGGTCCAAAGTCCTCTTTTCTGATGAGAGCAAATTTTGCATCTCATTTGGAAACCAAGGTCCCAGAGTCTGGAGGAAGAATGGAGAGGCACACAATCCAAGATGCTTGAAGTCCAGTGTGAAGTTTCCACAGTCTGTGTTGGTTTGGGGAGCCATGTCATCGGCTGGTGTTGGTCCACTGTGCTTTATTAAGTCCAGAGTCAACGCAGCCGTCTACCGGGACATTTTAGAGCACTTCATGCTTCCTTCAGCAGACAAGCTTTATGGAGATGCTGACTTCATTTTCCAGCAGGACTTGGCACCTGCCCACACTGCCAAAAGTACCAAAACCTGGTTCAATGACCATGGTATTACTGTGCTTGATTGGCCAGCAAACTCGCATGACCTGAACCCCATAGAGAATCTATGGGGCATTGCTAAGAGAAAGATGAGAGACATGAGACCAAACAATGCAGAAGAGCTGAAGGCCGCTATTGAAGCATCTTGGTCTTCCATAACACCTCAGCAGTGCCACAGGCTGATAGCATCCATGCCACGCGCATTGATGCAGTAATTAATGCAAAAGGGGCCCAAACCAAGTACTGAGTACATATGCATGATTATACTTTTCAGAGGGCCGACATTTCTGTATTTAAAATCCTTTTTTTATTGATTTCATGTAATATTGTAATTTTCTGAGATTCTGAATTTGGGGTTTTCATAAGCTGTAAGCCATAATCATCAAAATTATATCAAATAAAGGCTTGAAATATCTTACTTTGCTTGTAATGAGTCTATATAATATATTAGTTTCACCTTTTAAGTTGAATTACTGAAATTAATGAACTTTTGCACGATATTCTAATTTTTCGAGTTTCACCTGTATATATACAGTATCTCACAAAAGTAAGTACACCCCTCACATTTTTGTAAATATTTGATTATATCTTTTCATGTGACAACACTGAAGAAATGACACTTTGCTACAATGTAAAGTAGTGAGTGTTCAGCTTGTATAACAGTGTAACTCAACACACAGCCATTAATGTCTAAACCGCTGGCAACAAAAGTGAGTACACTCCTAAGTGAAAATGTCCAAATTGGGCCCAAAGTGTCAATATTTTGTGTGGCCACCATTATTTTCCAGCACTGCTTTAACCCTCTTGGACATGGAGTTCACCAGAGCTTCACCATCTGAACCAAATAAGTTTATCTTGGTCTCATCGGACCACAGGACATGGTTCCAGTAATCAATGTCCTTAGTCTGCTTGTCTTCAGCAAACTGTTTGTGGGCTTTCTTGTGCATCATCTTTATAAGAGGCTTCCTTCTGGGACGACAGCCATGCAGACCAATTTGATGCAGTGAGCGGCGTATGGTCTGAGCACTGACAGGCTGACCCCCCACCCCTTCAACCTCTGAAGCAAAGCTGGCAGCACTCATACGTCTATTTCCCAAAGACAACCTCTGGATATGACGCTGAGCACGTGCACTCAACTTCTTTGGTCGACCATGGCGAGGCCTGTTCTGTTCTGTCCTGTTAAACCGCTGTATGGTCTTGGCCACCGTGCTGCAGCTCAGTGTCAGGGTCTTGGCAATCTTCTTATAGCCTAGGCCAACTTTATGTAGAGCAACAATTCTTTTTTTCAGATCCTCAGAGAGTTCTTTGTCATGAGGTGCCATGTTGAACTTCCAGTGTCCAGTATGAGGGAGTGTGAGAGCGATGACACCAAATTTAACACACCTGAGACCTTGTAACACTAACGAGTCACATGACAACGGGGAGGGAAAATGGCTAATTGGGCCCAATTTGGACATTTTCACTTAGGGGTGTACTCACTTTTGTTGTCAGCGGTTTAGACATTAATGGCTGTGTGTTGAGTTATTTTGAGGGGACAGCAAATTTACACTGTTATACAAGCTGTACACTCACTACTACTTTACATTGTAAAGTGTCATTACTTCAGTGTTGTCACATGAAAAGATATCAAATATTTACAAAAATGTGAGGGGTGTACTCACTTTTGTTGCCAGCGGTTTAGACATTAATGGCTGTGTGTTGAGTTACACTGTTATACAAGCTGTACACTCACTACTTTACATTGTAGCAAAGTGTCATTTCTCAGTGTTGTCACATGAAAAGATATAATCAAATATTTACACAAATGTGAGGGGTGTACTCACTTTTGTGAGATACTGTATATATACATGCATACATACACACACACACACATGCGCGTGCATACATGCATGCATACATAATTTGTAATTATTTAAATATAACTAGAATTACTTCATTATATATTATATATTGAATTATTGTTATTTGAGGGGATTTCTTAGCAAATATTTGATATGCCATTAATTAGTTTAATTAATCAGTACACCATGTAATTCATTCAATAAAAAATGTAATCGATTGACAAAAAAAAGTGAAGTTAAAGGAATTGAAAAACGAAAAGTGCATTAATCGCATACATTGTTTTTACACGTTAAACAGTCCACTTTTAGTGGCAGAAATGAACGCGTTACATTTTCCGACCCGAATTTATTTTGTTTTTTTAATTTTCACAGGGGTCTCCTGGGCTACCCGGTCAAGCAGGACCCAAGGGCGAGAAAGGAAATCAGGTAAGGAAGTTTGTCTGTAAGTGTGTCAGGTCTTTATTTAGGACCATACGCTGAAAAGGCTACATTGTGGGGACCAATCTTATAGTGTGCATTCAATATTGTCCATTTCCAGTGTATTAAATATAAATAATATTATATATTAGATTGTATTATTCATAAAATAGCTGTAGTTTATTCTGAAGATGAAAATTGGTTGCTGTTTCACATACTCTATTGTAAGAACACAGTATGCATTACACCGTACACACTGTACACTAAGCAGTACACTAGTTTAGAGCAGGGACGGACTGGCCACCAGGTGCACCGGGACGTTTCCCGGTGGGCAGGTTGAGTTGTGGGCTGATCAGTGAAACGAGGAAGTGCTGACATTTACTACTGCACATTGCAAGACAGAAATGTCAAATATTAGTCACTTTTATGGGGCTGTTTTTCTAGTTTCTACATGTGTTTATGTGTTAAATCGAACCATGATGGGCAACTAAGAGGAATTTACAAGCTTTAAAGCCCAGACCCCCATGAATTAAAGATGACTTTTTTGCTTTGTGAATATGTTTGTGCATTTAGTCAGATGTTGAAACTAATCTGAGGGTCACATTTGTGTCTCAGTCAAACCCTGGTTTAAGAACAGTAGAAATCAGTGGGATGTCCCGACCATGATCTAAAGCCAAACTTATGTGATTAAGTGTGTTTAGTTTGTGTTTGTTTCTTTTTTATCATGCAAACCCATCGTGAAAGTTTATCTGCTTCACAGTTATACCGCTGTGATATTGTACAACAGTTGAGACAGCAAAGAGAGATGTTGGCCACCCACGGAGGCTTTATCTCAATCTTATCAGCCTTTTCTCTGTTATTCAAAGCATTGAAGGAATTTATGCGCTTAAAGACGCTTGAATCCGAGCAGATTTGGGCTTTTCTGATGACTGACGAGACTCAAGGATTATTGCTCAATCTTTGTCACGTTATGGAAAATGAAATCGTGTAAGACATGCTTTGAACTGTCTCGTAAGAAAGACCAGTTGCTTTCATTTATAAAAGTTCTTACCTGTGTGTGTTTTTAGGGATTTGCTGGTAAAAAAGGAGCGCGAGGTCTCGCTGGAGCACCAGGTTTGGAGGTGAGGATTTAATCATTCATGAAACATGATCGCAATGAATTTCTGTAGATTATTCGTAAAACCATTCTTGCGTAATTGTTGCATTAAATAGAATACCACAATTTATGTCATTTGACAGTAACGAGACACTATAATGCAACAATAACATTTAATTCAATACGATAGTTTATAATTCAAAATTTACGAATCTTACATAATTGTCACATCTAATTAAAGATATTCAACGGTAATGTGACGATGTGAATACAATGACAACGAATTTCTGCGAAAGTCATTCGTAAAAGCATTCTTACGTCATACTGAATTGAAACTGACAAATTTCGACAGTAACGTAACAATTTTTATGATTACAAATTTCTGCGTAAATCGTTAATTGACCCAATCTTACATAATTGTCACAAATAATTAAGTCTGTTAGTTTATAATTCGAATTTAAAATAAATTTTTATAATTTATTTATAATTTTTATAATTTAAAAATTTCTGCGTAAATAATTTGTGAAAGTATTCTTACGTTATATTTAATACCATAATTTAATTTTAATTCAACACTAACATGACAATATAATGAGACTAACAATTAGTGTAAATAATTCGTAAAAGCATTCTTAATCGTCACATTGAATTGAATCCGAAAGTTTATAATTCGACCGTAACGTAAAAATATGTCACGATTACAAATTTATGTGTCGATTTTTCATAAAACCATTCTTACGAAATTGTTGCATTGAATTAAAGATATTTGAAGGTAATGTGACGATATAATATAATAACAACGAATTTCTGCGTAAGTCGTTCGTAAAGCATTCTTACATAATCGTCACATTGAATTAAATCCGACAGTAACGTAAAAATACACGACTACTACAAATTTCTGTTAATCTTTCATTAACACATTCTTACATAATTTTCACATTGAATTAGTAATTCGACTTTAACGTGACTATATAATACAATGATAACGAATTTCTGTGTAGATTATTTGTAAAACTATTCTTGTGAAATTGTCACATTGAATTGAAGTAATTCACCAGTAATGTGACAATAACAAACTTCTGTGTAAATTGTTCGTAAAATAATTTTGAGATAAATTGGCATGTTGACGCGAGTCCCTCTGAATGTCTAAATGCTTTTCATTTCTGTCACGTCTTTTAGGGGCCGCTGGGTTTGCCGGGGCCCAGAGGGATGGAGGGATATCCTGGATCTGACGGACTTCCCGGTCTTCCCGGTGTACTGGGTCGCCCTGGAGCGAAAGGCAGAACAGTGAGTGTGGAATAACAACACACACGTGCATACACAAACAAAGACACAATAGGTAAAATGTGTCTTTCAGAGGCTTTATATGGAGTTATGATGAACATAAGCTGCATTTCAAACTGTTCTGAGACCAGTGCAGACAGACAGCACACTGGAGGTTAAGTAGTGCACTAAATAGGGAGCAAGGGAGCATCCTATAGCTCTCCTATAACTGTTCTGAGACCAGCGCAGACAGACAGAACACTGGAGGTTAAGTCATGCACTAAATAGGGAGCAAGGGAGCATCCTATAGCTCTCCTATAACTGTTCTGAGACCAGTGCAGACAGACAGCACACTGGAGGTTAAGTCATGCACTAAATAGGGAGCAAGGGAGCATCCTATAGCTCTCCTATAACTGTTCTGAGACCAGTGCAGACAGACAGCACACTGGAGGTTAAGTCATGCACTAAATAGGGAGCTAGGGAGCATCCTATAGCTCTCTATAACTGTTCTGAGACCAGTGCAGACAGACAGCACACTGGAGGTTAAGTCATCCACTAAATAGGGAGCAAGGGAGCATCCTATAGCTCTCCTATAACTGTTCCGAGACCAGCGCAGACAGACAGCACACTGGAGGTTAAGTAGTGCACTAAATAGGGAGCAAGGGAGCATCCTATAGCTCTCCTATAACTGTTCTGAGACCAGTGCAGACAGACAGCACACTGGAGGTTAAGTCATGCACTAAATAGGGAGCAAGGGAGCATCCTATAGCTCTCCTATAACTGTTCTGAGACCAGTGCAGACAGACAGCACACTGGAGGTTAAGTCATGCACTAAATAGGGAGCAAGGGAGCATCCTATAGCTGTCTATAGTGAAGTGCATTCACTCCTAAAACCCGCTGAAAAGTTCAGTTTCGGGCTACAAATGATGTTTGGCAGTCATGGGACAATGATAATCAGTACTGAGATTGGTCGCTCAGTGGTAAAGATGCTTGCTAGCACCCTTGGAGTCACAAGTTCGAATTCAGGGTGTGCTGAGTGACTCCAGTCAGGTCTCCTAAGCAACCAAATTGGCCCGGTTGCTAGGGAGGGTAGAGTCACGTCGGGTAACCTCCTCGTGGTCGCTATAATGTGGTTCTCGCTCTCGGTGGAGCGTGTGGCGAGTTGTACTCGGATGCCGCGGTGGATGCCGTGAAGCCTCCAAACGCGCTACATCTCCACGGTAACGCGCCTAACAAGTCACGTGATAAGATGCGCGGATTGATGGTCTCAGACACGGAGGCAACTGAGATTCGTTCTCCGCCACCCGGATTGAGGCGAGTCACTACGCCACCACGGGGACTATTCCTGTTTCCTTTTAGTTTTTACTGTGCTGCATCGCACAAGTTAGCTTGCTGAATTAGCATGTTGAGTAAATGGTAAACAGATGTAATTCATACAGTACTGTCGTTGGAAGTATCTCACAATATTGCTGCAAATTCCATATTGTTAGGACTTGCGGAGCCCTCCGAAACTAGCCTAGCTATTAGCTAGTCATACAAATCGCCAGAGTGATGTCTGTTCCATCAATCATGTTTACGTTTGGTTTCTAAATCTGCCCGTTTGTCCGTCACGTAAATGCATGTAATGGAAGTTCCATGCAACGTTAAATGTTTGCAGATCGTCCAGATGTTTCGCTGATTCAGCTGAAAGCAGCATTTGATGCATCCATGTGTGTCTTTCATTTGGGAAGATTTATGCTTTTTTATTTATTTTTTGTTCTTTCCATTCTCGTCTTCCCACGCAGCTGTGAATAAACTCTGTACGCGTATTGTAGGAATGAATGTTGACGGATCATTAGAGCAGCTTTTGGGCAACATTCAGTAACAGGTTTTGTGTGTGTAAGCTGTGGTTATATAACCAAGTGCCAAATGCCGTGAGATCCAACAAATATACACATGACTGGCAGGTGTTTGTGTTGGCATCGTGACACCAGTTGTCCATCAATGTGTGCTAAATCTAAGTAAACAAACTCCTGTCTCGCTCTCTCTCTCTCTCTCTCTCTCTCTCTCTCTCTCTCTGCAAACTGCATTCAGTGCAGATTTTGTGGGCATGTTCATGCCTGATTTGAATAATTCCTAGTGAATCGGGGGCTGAAAAGTTTCAGACAGCGTGTGCAATAAATGCCGTTTTCATTCTCTATCACCCCCAATGCTTTCCACTATGGAAGCTTTGCTTTGGTTTCAACTCTTGAATATCATATCACTTTTTTCAATGGGATTTCGCTACAAGATCAGATCTTTGATTTTAGAAAGCAGTGTCTGGACTATACTGACCTCTGATTGGCTGTTGCTTTGATTTATGTGTTTGCAGGGTCAGCGTGGTGATGTGGGTCTAGAGGGGAGGGTGGGACTTCCTGGTCCACGCGGTGAGCTCGGACTTCCTGGTGTCGTCGGAGAGAGCGGCCCACCGGGGCTAAAGGTACGTTTTTAAGTGTTTGTTCATGTTGTCCTCTATTAATTAACCTTTCTTCTATCTCAACACATTTTTTATTACAAATAACAGTTTTTATTACCGAGATGATAACTGGATGCTACTCGTTGAATTAAACAATGCGACGAGGACATGCGACCGCAATGTAGCAAATAGTAGTTAAATAGGCACACATGCTATTTAAAACACATCAGTATATACTTGACCTAGAGTGCCCTTTTTCTTATCCTGACCTTTACCCCTGTGGCATCTGCAGGGCGAGATGGGTTTACCGGGTGACAGAGGACCAGCGGGCATAAAAGGCATGAAGGGGGTGACTGGAGACCAGGGCACGAAAGGAGAGCAAGGTGCCAAGGGAGAGCCAGTGAGTATCATGATATCTCATGTATCTACAGTACCCAACCTCCCATCAAACACCTCTGTCAGTAAATGGTCTGCACTTATATAGCGCCTTTTTAACCTTAGCGCATTCAAAGTGCTTTACACTGTGACTCAATCACCCATTCACACAGCAATGGCGGCAGAGCTGCTATGTAAGGTGCTAGCCTGCCTTTGGGAGCATCTTGGGGTTCAGTGTCTTGCCCAAGGACACTTCGGCATGTGGAGTCGTGTGGGCCGGGAATCGAACCACCAACCCTGTGATTAGTGGCCGACCCGCTCTACCACCTGAGCGAGAACCACTAATCACCATGGAGTGGTGGTGGCGTAGTGGCTAAAGCACAGGGCTGTTAATCAGAAGACCACCATTGTGTCCTTGTGCAAGACACTTAACTCCAGGTTGCTCCGGGGGGATTGTCCCTGTAATAATTGCACTGTAAGTCGCTTTGGATAAAAGCGTCTGCCAAATGCATAAATGTAAATGTAAATGTAAATCACCACCACGAGGAGGTTACCCCATGTGACTCTACCCTCCCTAGCAACCGGGACAATTTGGTTGCATAGGAGACCTGGCTGGAGTCACTCAGCACGCCCTGGATTCAAACTCACGACTCCAGGGGTCATAGTCAGCGGCAATACTCGCTGAGATACCCAGAACCCCACTAATGAAATGGTTTGTCCAAATCATCAGTATTCATAAAGCAGTAAGCGAGAAATACCGGGAGGACCTACTACCTTTGGCGAGATTCTGAAGAGCGGATCAACTGGACAACTTACTATCCCATAATCCCTCAGGTGCTTAACTAAACGCTGAAATAAAAACAGCAGATAAATATGTGTAACCTAAGTAATGCACTTTAAAGTAATTAACTTTATTATTGAAACTTAGTAACTAAGTCACAGTAATTTAAACTTTAATAGGTTACGCTACTGTTTTACTAAAAAAGTAATCCGATTACATTTACTAATTACTTTGGAATCCGATGAAACCCAACACTGCTCATGACAAAAATGCCGCTCGAGTTGGTGAATTCGTTTGATTTCTGTGACGGTTCAAATGGTCATTTTCAACGAATCGATTCAAAACTTTGATTCAAAGAGTCGTTTGAGGAGGCATTACTGCATTTTACACATAATCATTCACTACTTCATGTGGGTTTTGCTGTTCCCTTCAGCATGTATTTCCATGCCAAGCCTGTCTGGTTTTTGCTGGTCTGGTTCAGGACTTAGTTGAGAAGCCTGAAGCAACCCATAATGGAGAACAACATCCATAAAACTAAATTGGTTTGCATCATATACAGCAAAAAAATAGTAGCAAAGCCAAAGTTATTGGAACATAACTGATTCCATCCTTCTGATAGGGTTTTACTAAATCCAGGTGATCTTTCCTGGACTCAAAGCAGGGCTTGTCTCAGATTTATTGTCCAGTGAACCTCAGACAGCCGAGTTTTGTAACTCCTCTTCTCCACCTCTTGGAGTATCTATCCGAGAAGGGTCCTGGCAAGAAATGTGCCTGAGAAGTCTCGAGGAACGTAAGGGGATCGTTTGTAAACATGGGACCAACAAGGTGCTCGATTTGCTTACATGACTCCGGAATGGACAATAAAGCCCAAACGCAGCTGGCATTCCGAGCATATAGAGCGGGAATATCACCTTACAGCCCTTGAGTGAATGGAATGTGCGTTTGTGCCAGTCTTGGGAGTCGAGGGATTGTTGACCAACAGTAGAATGTCCTCTTTAAATGGACATAATTGTGATGGAAGTGATCCATAGCAAGGTTAAGTCCTGTCAAAAAGGCAAAGAGAAATTGGACAGAAGCTCCTGGTGTGTGTTGAAGCTCTAAATAGAGTGTAGAGAGTCTTGGAATACAGTAGACGCAGGAAGTTGTCTCAAGGCTGTGTTATGGTTTGGATATTGGCCCAATTTTTTTTTTTTGGCTGCTTTGAGTGAAGGTCAGTCATGTTGGCATGTGTTTTTACCTACAGGGTGAGCTGGGAGATGGCGGTATGAGAGGACTCCAGGGTTTTCCCGGACCAAAGGTTAGTATTCACCCCCTGGAAGAACTTTGCATGGCCAGATTCATAGACTTATCTGCAACAGGGTAAAGAGAAGCTCAGATGATATTTAAATGAGCCCTGCTGATATCAAAAAATGAACAGTAAAGAACATCATCCGGTACAGAACATAAAATATGGAACAGAATTCAGATGATGACTGTTCATTGAAATCAGCTTTTATCAATATTTCTTCTGAATATTAAATGGATCTATTTGCTGTGTTTCAGGGTCCAAACGGAGATCTGGGGCTGACCGGAATTCCTGGACCCAAAGGGCCAGTGGGTGTTCTGGTGAGTCGTGCCTCGTCTCTATTTGCCCTTCTTAAATCTTTTTGTCTCATCACATCTCATCTTGTCTCATCACTTCTCATCTTGTCTCGTCTCATCTTTTTCTCGTCTCTATTTGCCCTAGTTAAATCTTTTTGTCTCATCACTTTTCATCTTGTCTCGTCTCATCTCTTTCTCGTCTCTATTTGCCCTTCTTTAATCTTTTTGTCTCATCACATCTCATCTTGTCTCATCACTTCTCATCTTGTCTCGTCTCATCTTTTTCTCGTCTCTATTTGCCCTAGTTAAATCTTTTTGTCTCATCACTTTTCATCTTGTCTCGTCTCATCTCTTTCTCGTCTCTATTTGCCCTTCTTTAATCTTTTTGTCTCATCACATCTCATCTTGTCTCATCTAATCTCTTTCCGCCTTTTTAGCACGCTATTCTTTTCTTCCTTTTCTTATCTCTGTCTCATCTCATCTCTTCTTTCTCGTCTCTTTTCTCTTCTCATTGTCTCATCCTGTTTCATCTAATTTCCTTCACTTCTCATCTTGTCTCATCTCATCTCTTTCTCGTCTCTATTTGCCCTTCTTTAATCTTTTTGTCTCATCACTTCTCATCTTGTCTCGTCTCATCTTTTTCTCGTCTCTATTTGCCCTTCTTAAATCTTTTTGTCTCATCACTTCTCATCTTGTCTCGTCTCATTTTTTTCTCGTCTCTTTTTGCCCTTCTTGAATCTTTTTGTCTCATCACTTCTCATCTTGTCTCGTCTCATCTTTTTCTCGTCTCTTTTTGCCCTTCTTGAATCTTTTTGTCTCATCACTTCTCATCTTGTCTCGTCTCATCTTTTTTTCGTCTCTATTTGCCCTTCTTAAATCTTTTTGTCTCATCACATCTCATCTTGTCTCATCACTTCTCATCTTGTCTCGTCTCATCTTTTTCTCGTCTCTATTTGCCCTAGTTAAATCTTTTTGTCTCATCACTTTTCATCTTGTCTCGTCTCATCTCTTTCTCGTCTCTATTTGCCCTTCTTTAATCTTTTTGTCTCATCACATCTCATCTTGTCTCATCTAATCTCTTTCCCGCCTTTTTAGCACGCTATTCTTTTCTTCCTTTTCTTATCTCGTCTCATCTCATCTCTTCTTTCTCGTCTCTTTTCTCTTCTCATTGTCTCATCCTGTTTCATCTAATTTCCTTCACTTCTCATCTTGTCTCATCTCATCTCTTTCTCGTCTCTATTTGCCCTTCTTTAATCTTTTTGTCTCATCACTTCTCATCTTGTCTCGTCTCATCTTTTTCTCGTCTCTATTTGCCCTTCTTAAATCTTTTTGTCTCATCACATCTCATCTTGTCTCATCACTTCTCATCTTTTCTCGTCTCATCTTTTTCTCGTCTCTATTTGCCCTTCTTAAATCTTTTTGTCTCATCACTTCTCATCTTGTCTCGTCTCATTTTTTCTCGTCTCTTTTGCCCTTCTTGAATCTTTTTGTCTCATCACTTCTCATCTTGTCTCGTCTCATCTTTTTCTCGTCTCTTTTTGCCCTTCTTGAATCTTTTTGTCTCATCACTTCTCATCTTGTCTCGTCTCATCTTTTTTTCG
Source organism: Xyrauchen texanus (assembly GCF_025860055.1). Taxonomy (NCBI): domain Eukaryota; kingdom Metazoa; phylum Chordata; class Actinopteri; order Cypriniformes; family Catostomidae; genus Xyrauchen; species Xyrauchen texanus. The sequence continues at coordinate 3,355,102 of NC_068300.1, forward strand.
TCTCTATTTGCCCTTCTTAAATCTTTTTGTCTCATCACTTCTCATCTTTTCTCGTCTCATCTCTTTTTCGTCTCTATTTGCCCTTCTTAAATCTTTTTGTCTCATCACTTCTCATCTTTTCTCGTCTCATCTCTTTTTCGTCTCTTTTTGCCCTTAAATCTTTTTGTCTCATCACTTCTCATCTTGTCTCGTCTCATCTCATCTCTTTCTCGTCTCTTTTTGCCCTTCTTTAATCTTTTTGTCTCATCACTTCTCATCTTGTCTCGTCTCATCTTTTTCTCGTCTCTATTTGCCCTTCTTAAATCTTTTTGTCTCATCACTTCTCATCTTGTCTACTTTTGTCTCATCTTTCTTTCTCGTCTCTCTTTTTGCCCTTCTTGAATCTTTTTGTCTCATCACTTCTCATCTTGTCTCGTCTCATCTTTTTCTCGTCTCTTTTTGCCCTTCTTGAATCTTTTTGTCTCATCACTTCTCATCTTGTCTCGTCTCATCTTTTTTCGTCTCTATTTGCCCTTCTTAAATCTTTTTGTCTCATCACTTCTCATCTTTTCTCGTCTCATCTCTTTTTCGTTTCTATTTGCCCTTCTTAAATCTTTTTGTCTCACCACTTCTCATCTTTTCTCGTCTCATCTCTTTTTCGTCTCTTTTTGCCCTTAAATCTTTTTGTCTCATCACTTCTCATCTTGTCTCGTCTCATCTCATCTCTTTCTCGTCTCTTTTTGCCCTTCTTTAATCTTTTTGTCTCAACACATCTCATCTTGTCTCATCTAATCTCTTTCCCGCCTTTTCAGCCCTCTATTCTTTTCTTCCATTTCTCATCTCATTCTCATCTCATCTTTCTGGTCTCTTTTCTCTTCTCATTGTCACTTCCTGTTTCATCTCATTTCCATCTCTTCTCGTCTCTCTCCACTTCTTTTATTGCCTCTTCTCATATCATCTCATCTCAAATTGTCTCATCTAATCTCTTTCCCGCCTTTTCAGCACTCTATTCTTTTGTTTCTTCCATTTCTTATCTCGTCTCAACTCATCTTTCTTTTCTCTTTTCTCTTCTCATTGTCTTGTCCTGTTTCATCTCATTTCCTTCTCTTCTCTTATTTTATTGCCTCTTCTTGTCTCGTCTCATCTCATTCTCATCTAATCTCTTTTCTGCCTTTTCAGCCCTCTATTCTTTTGTTTCTTCTGTCTCTTATCTCATCTCGTCTCATCTCTTTTTTTTGTCGTTTTTCATTGCACTCTTTAGTTTCTTCTCTTTCATCTCTTCTCATCTCATCTCATCTTGTCTCTTTTCGACACTCTCTTCTATAATTTATTCTCTTCTGTCTCTTTTTGTCTCGTCTCGTCTCATCTCATCTTTCCTGTCTCTTTTTCGACCCTCTCATCTTTTTTCTTCTCTTCTGACTCTTTTCTTATAGTTTTGCTCATCTCATATCGTCTCAGCTCTTTCTCGTCTCTTTCGGCCCTCTCTACTTTGGATTATTCTCTTCCATCTCTTCTCATTCAATCTGTTCTCACCTCATCTCATATTGTTCCATCTTTTTCTCATCCTTTTTCATCCCTCCCTGTTTTGTATCTTATCTTCCATCTCTTCTTATCTTGCATCGTCTCTCCTTTTCTTTCCTGCTCAGTCTTTTCTCATCTCGTCTCATTTCATCTCTTTCATGTCTCTTTTCATCCCTCTCTATTCTTTCGTATATTATTTTCTGTCTCTTCTCATCTTGTATCGTCTCTCCTTTTCTTTCCCCTTCAGTCTTTTCTCATCTAATTTTTGCCCATCTCTTTGTTTCTTCGCTTCACTCTTTTCCCTTCTCATATTGGTACCATCTCAACTCTTTCTCATCTCTTTTTGGCCCTCTCATCTTTCGTTTCATCTTGTCTCATTTCTTCTCATCTCATGTTTAATATCCACCCTGTCCTGTAATGTTGGCACTGATGTGTTGGTGTATTTTAGGGTTTCTCTGGTCCTGTAGGTCCTGTAGGAATGATCGGTCCAGAGGGGAAACCTGTAAGTCACTCTTTTGTGATATCTGAAAAGTGTATTTCATTATTGTGTTTATTAATAAGATGTTATGCAAGACAAATGTCAGACAATTAAACTGTTGCTGTCATGGCTTTGTTTCTCAGGGTCCCAGAGGACCTAAAGGAAGCCATGGAGAGATGGTAAGACATCTGCTCATGGAAATGACTTGATATTTCACAGGGCTGCTCAGTCTGCTCTCAGATCAGTGTTTTAAAAGCAAAAAACGCCTAAAGATGAATGATTAAAGATTCATCGAACAATTGTGTGTGTCTATATAAACTACTCGCACTCTTACACAGTGAAGATAAACATTCACAGACATCATTACATACACTACCAGTCAAACGTTTGGGAAACCTTCTGATCTAACGGCTTGTGCTAAAATGCTTGTCATTATAAATTGTGACTTTTCTATCCTAAAATGTTGCAAAAGAGTCATTGTATGAGTGGGGAGAGGAATATTCAGGGTGAAGTACACACTCTGACCTCCGGGGGCGATAACGCTTCGTCATAAAAACTGCTGGCAAAGATTTTCCTCAGAGCTCAAACAGGATTGCCAAGTATTTGCTCTTTGTGTAAGCTTTTAAATCCAGTGGACTTTCACAAAAACCCCAAATGACTGTGGATAATGTTCATTTATTGTGACAATTTACATAAAGTCATCTGAATTACAATGCTGCCTAATTTATGGACCAAGTTGGCATATGGACTCAGTATTTCCCAACCGCAAAGACAATAATCCCATTCAAATATACTTTCACATGTAGCCAAATCAGACTGACCTCATTTCATCTCAGCCTTTAAACATCTAGTAACTGAAAGGTTGTAGGTTCAAACCCCATGTATGACTTCAAGGGAACTGAACCTGTGGTAAATCGTTTAAGTTGCTTTGGGTTCGTGATTGTAAACGTTTGATATTCAGATGATTAAATGTCTTTTCAGGGGCCGCAGGGGCCACAGGGCAGTCCAGGGCCACAGGTATGGTACAATAATTCAATATACCGTTACATACTTTATACATTTGGTTTATTCTGTAGTTTGTTGCATTTGAACATTAACGCGGTGTGATTCAATTGAGATATATTGAAATATAAACGATTATAGTGATGTTTATGCAGTCTTAAATGCATTGTGATGTACAGTTGTGTGTTTTTCTGACAGGGGCCTCCAGGTTCACCCGGCCCATCGGTAAGACACAAACATGTCATCTAACATGACGTAACCTAGCTTAATGGTAACTTTGTAAACATAATTTTCAAGGACACTGTTAATGTTTGTTTGATGGTTCGTTTTCTCGACCCACAGATACGCATGAATGAGGACATCGCCAGTCTTCATGTGGAGGTAAAGCGCTGCATTGTGTGGTGACGGCATTTTAACACGGCACTCGTACACATAATATATATTTAGGTTGCTTTATTTTCGGAATATCGCGCGCCCGGTCCCCAATCAGCCGCCTGTATCCCTCGCACGCCTCATCAGGCCGATTGGGGACCGGGCGCGCCATATTCTGACCCGGCCCCGCCCCCCTCCGCTCCACAGTATACTATGGTGTTTGCGTATTTAATCTAAATCTAAATTGAATAAAAACAAAAAAACATACTTTTTCGAACTCCTCCAAGACCGTTGGTCAGATTCACAGGAAATGATGCGTGTATCATCTAGAGACTGTAGTGATAAAAATATATTAAAAGAACTTGGATTCGTCAAATTGTTTGGGTTATACAAGCTAATTGACAAATTAAAAATCTTGCAAAAAATATTTTATTGACGGAAAACTTTTGGATATACATTATACGGAGAAAAATGTTTCGCTGTTGTCTCTTAGAGTATACGGTCGTGAAGATTTTAGCGAAAGTGTAAAAGTGCTTATTATAGCGCCACCTAGATTTGGATATGATAAAAATAATAATTAGAAGAAGATGATGACCGAAATCAGTACAAATACAGTGTATTTTATTAATGAACACAGTACTTGGCCATAAAGCCACGGTTTGAGGTGAGTCACTACACCACCTCGAGGACTTGGAGCAAATTGGGTATTGGACATTCCAAATTGGGAGAAAAAGGAGAGAGAAAAAAAGGATAGTGCAGTTTTTTTTTCATCCTTAATTTGTAAACATGTAATTCTGGTTGTGGTCACTCTACCTTACTTTGAAAAGTCTCATTTTATTCCACTAGGTGGCAGTAAGCATTAGAAAACATATTTTCTCCATCACAATATACAGATGTGAACTGTAGGGGTGCTCTAACTCATTTGACCCCTCTCAGATGTGCTCGTCCATAGACATTCAGTCTAATGTTCAGTTCAAGCAACACCCTCATTATTTCATTGAATATCTCAGCCTCTGAGTGGACTACAAGCTCAATCTAGGGGTCATTAGACAGCTGAGATCCTCCCCGATATCATTTAACATTTATTCATCAATAGTCTAAAACATATTGTTCTGATTAATTATTTTGCATGCTTTTCCTGCCGGATGTCATATTTTGTTCTTGACATCTAAGATATAATATTGGAGTATTCAGCCAAACAAGCTCACAGACAAGCAAAAAATGCCTCATTATTTATTATTTATAATATATTTATTCCCTAAGGTAAAAGCAGATATTATGTATTTGGCGGTTTGGGATTTACAGCAGCAACAATCGCAAAATAAAAGAGACGTTTGTATTGAAAGACTTACAGAAATCATATTTCACTTGTGATTCTTTTGACAATCTTTTGAACTGGGTTATTAGAGCGGCAGAATAAACTATACCGTCACATACCTGAGAGAGAGAGCTTTCATTTGATATATGACTTGCCCATATATGTGCTACGTGACTGATTTTTATTTTCATATCAATACTTCTACACTATTACCTCTAGGGGGCGCTCATTTTCAACGCGAATGTTTTGAGGCCTTATTTTGTTCTTTTATGAAACATAAATGCAAATTTGTTGGTTATCCCTTAAAAAATCAGATCGTAAGCTTTCAAATGACCCCTCATAAGTCTGACTAATGTGTACGGGAACTTTCGCGATATAGCGCCACAGTAACGCAACAATGCTAACGCATTATTTTTTAAAAGTGATGTTCCCAAGTGATGTTTTCAACACCTTTGCTGTATCAACCAAGAAAATTTACTTTTTGGTATTTTTAGGATAGATGACTTTTTATCACGACATTCTGGCGGGGCTATTTCATGCTGATGTTCCAGTGTTTTCTCTGTTACTCTTCAGAGTTATCAGAACACCGATGGGGCTCTGGCCAATCAGAACGCTGAGATCTTCAAAACCCTGCAGTATCTGAACGGCGTCATTAACAGCATGAAAACACCATTGGGAACCCGTGAAAACCCTGCACGCTTCTGTAAAGATCTGCTCGACTGCCAGCGCAAGATGACTGACGGTGAGAACAACATTCATCCATTCATTCATTCGTTCATTTTTACAGCACGTTCACACGTGTCACATGTGTTGATCAGGAATCTTCTGGATTGATCCGAATCTTGGCTGCACGTCGGATGCTATCCAGGTGTTCTGTAACTTCACTGCAGGTGGACAGACCTGCTTACATCCTGTCACCACAGATAAGGTACTGCAGTACACACCCCGTGGTTACCCGTGCTCAATATCCTTTAAACATGGACTTTCATACTGTGAAAACCAATAATGGTCAGAAAAATGAAAAAAATCGAATTTTAAAGGAGTCATGAAATGCTCTTAATTTAGTAATATATGATAATTTTCCACCCTGTCTCTGACCCTCGGTCTAAAACGCTCGGTTTTGGCATAAGCGCCTCCTTAAAACTTCAACGGAAACGCTCGAAATCAGCCATATTTGAAACTCAACCTGGTGATTGAACAAGCGCCACAACATTATAAAACTATAATTTCAGGGGTTTACACACAACGTGCATCCAACGCATTGCATCTGAATATATTAAACTGCTCAAGTGTTTTTAACTGCCCTATCCTTCGATAACAGTTTTGCAAAGCTTGAATCGTTTTATAAGTGGTTCACGAGCAATCCACGTTGATCGCCGAAAGAACATGCAATCCACGCTGAGACACATACACATGACGCACACACATAGTCCATAGCATGGTGTAATCTACACACACACATATAGTTTCCAGTATTATCCTGCACCGAAAGTAACATCACTGGAAATGCATCTAAACCGTCAAAGGCGTCCATCCAGTGCATGTTTACATACACCAAACGAAAGAACATGAACACGTTTGTGCTCAAAACAGCAAGAGGCACAGTAGCTGAATCAGAGCGAGTGGATTCTCCTCTTCAGAGTTGTAACTTGACACCGCATCTTTTGAAAGCAACGTGAAATATGTATCAAGCGGTCAAAGACATCTGTCTGTGCATGTTTAAATCCCAAAATAATTGCAAATAGTCCAGACATAGACTGTAAAAAAAGATGGCCGACGCCCCTTCGCTCTTTTCCATTGGTGAGAACTGAAGCCGCCAGTGTCCCGATATGGCGCTGACATCTTGGGACTTGAGTCTGCGCAGTTGCGATTTCGGGACCAGACCTGCGCAGTAGTGAGCAGGAAGTAAAGCTGCGAAATCAAGGCCCCGCCCTCACTCTCGCTGAATCAATCGCAAGCACACGCCCCTGCACTTTTGACTTTTGACTTTTGACTTATGATGGTGTGAAATAATTAATTATAGAAATTTAGATATTAAATTGAAAGCTCCAATCTCCTCAGTCCTCCGAAGAGCCCGAAAAAAAGTCAGTTGGTGCTTCAGTGGCTACTTCGCTCATAGCTGTCAATCACAGCTGTCAATCATGATGTCACAGCACCATTTTTATAGCATCAAATAACTAAAAACAAACTTATTTTGAAAACAAACACTTGAAATGACATCAACGTGATAGAAACGACAGTAAATGACAGAAACTATCTTTGGAAAAAAGATATGTGAAGTGTAATTTAATTGTTTAGTTGGTCTCACGTCCCAAGGGAGGCGGGGTTTATGACCTATACTAGGACCAGTCACTGGGGGGCGATCGAGACGTTTTGGCTACACTTTTGAGGGCCTGTGCGGCACACTTGAGTCCAGATGGTTCCCCTTTGGTATTCAGGAATAGTTAGGCCACAGTATGCCTCTCTGTCCTTCTCTCTCAGTTGACGAACTGAAGCACCAGTGGGCAGGGCCAAGGATGCATCGATGTAAAAGTAGGCGTTTATGTTTTTGATCTGTAGAGGCAGTCATGGATTAATGCGCATAGACTTGAAGTAGTGAGTGTAGATTGGGGGTTGCGAAGCCAGTGGTTGTTCTGTAAGTGAGCGACCATTGGCAACCGGTGCAGTTCCACGAAGAGAGGCGTGACGTGCACTCTCTTGGGATCGTTGAAGACCATTTGTGCTGCTGAGCTCAGAGGTTTGACTGTACATGCAGGAAGTCCTCCCAGAGGAGTATTGCAGTAGTCCAGTCTAGATATAAAACAAAACGGGGCAAGAAATTGCATGAATGCTCAAATAGGAAGGGTCTGATCTTCCTAATGTTGTACAGAGCTGTATAATCGAGCTGTTCCCATGCGATGTGGCCCGTGAAGTTCAACTGATCGTCAAACACGACCCCAAGAGTTCTGGCTGTCCTCAATGGTGTAATTGCTGACAAGCCTAGTTGAATAGTTCGACTTTTGTTGTGGTTACAGATGCCATTTGATGTCGGGAAAGTCCAGATGAAGTTTTTACATTTGCTGAGCGTCACGGCAACCCAGACCATCTCCCTCCACTGCTACAATGACCCGACGACTTTTGCCACGGAGTCACCTGGGACGGCCTTGCGGTTCCGGGGTTGGACTGGTCAGGTGTTCACAGAAAACTCACCTCTGAGGCCTGATGTGGTCCTGGACAACTGTGAGGTGAGAGAGATCCGAATTAAAAATAAATACTAACGGTTGTGTCACAAATGGTGTGGGACCAGATACACACCACAAGTTCAAATCTTAGGTTTGGGGTGTGAACAAAATGTAATTGAAGATCGAAAACCGGGAATGCCATAATTGTTTCAATCCATCATTGATTTGACTCCTCTCGTTCTGTTTCTCCTAACAGATCCGCGATGGTCGCTGGCATCAGTCCCGCTTCCTGTTTCAAACCCAGGACACGCGACATCTTCCCATCATGGACATAGAAGGTCTCCATTCCTCACATCCCGTGGACCAGCGGCATCTGGAATTGGGCCCTGTCTGCTTCCTGTGAAATCACTGAAGGATTTTAGCTCTAACAGCCGATCGTAATATCAGATCAATGGTGAACTGGGCGACTACAGCACATACTCCTGTAGGTCCCACAATGTTTCGGAAACCTTGAGAGGAAACCCCTCGTTTTGACTACGGCTGACTTTAATGGAAGAACAAACGCTGTAAAGAAAGGAGGCGCGCTCTTCTAGAGCAACATGTATCGAGAGACTGCTGTTGTGTTTAATCTGTTGATTATAATGTGTTGTGGTTCAAGAGTGCCACCCAAACCTGAAATAGTATTTGCCCCCGTAGGGCAACAGGCCTCGTCAACAAGGCGCAACATCTAGGGCGCTGTTGGCTCACAAACAAACGTGCAGTACCTTCTGGATCGAGCATTTGGTATTGAAACATTGATGGTTATGTTGTCAAACAAGGTTTTTCTTGTTAGTAAACTATGACCTGGACTCATACCTCCTTTTAGATGGTGCTCTACCTCCTTCACTTACAGGTGCTTGTATTCAGGCCCGAAACATCGATGCAAGTATGTTAACACATGTCATGCATTGCTGCATTACGAACTGTGTCAGAGCGCAATTCTCAACATGCAAGTATGTGAACGTAAACACTTCTAGCTACTCAAAATCGTAAATTTTGGCATTGTTACGCTTCTCAATGTGTCAGAACGCAACTCTTTTAACGTGCAAGTATGTGAACAAATGCAAACGCTTCTAGCTACACAACCTCGATTTTGGCATCGTTACGCTTCTAAATGTGTCGGAGCGCAATTCTCAACGTGCAAGTATGTGAACGCAAACGCTTCTAGCTACACGTGTTTTGGGGGTTTTTTGCGTCGTTCCGAAATGTGTCATAGCGCAACTCTTAATGCACAAGTATGTGAATGCAAATGCTTCTAGCTACGCAAAATACATTTTTGACATTGTTACTCTTCTCAATGTGTCAGAGCGCAATTCTCAACGTTCAAATTCGTGAACGCAAACTCTTCTAGCTACGTAACATCAATTTTGTGTGTTTTTAGTTACGAAATGTGTCGTAGCGCAATTCTCAATGCACAAGTATGTGAATGTAAACACTTATAGCTACACAAGTTTAAAAAACATTTGCGTTAAGTTCTGAAACGCGCCATAGCATAATTCTTAACGTGCGAGTACATGAACGCAAACGCTACGCACACGTCATTTTTTGCATCATGTTCCGAAACGTGTCAGAGTGCAATTCTCAATGTGCAAGTATGTGAACGAACGCAAACGCTTCTAGCTACTCAAAATCGATTTATAAAAACGTTTTGTGTTGTTGTTGTCAGAGTGCGGTTTTCTATGTGCATGTTCGTGAACCCAAACACTTCTAGCTACATAAACGTCATTTTTTGCGTCATGTTCTTAAATGTGCCATAGCGCAACTCTTAATGCGCGAGTACATGAACGCAAACTCTTCTAGCTACGCAAACTACATTTTTATTGTCTTTAGTTCCGAAATGTGTCATAACGCAATTCTCAATGCACAAGTATGTGAACGAAGCAAACGCTTCTAGCTACACGTGTTTTGGTTTTTTTTTGGCGTCAAGTTCTGAAATGTGTCATAGCGCAACTCTGAACATGCAACTATGTGAATGCAAACGTGATTTTTGGCATCGTCATGCTTCGAATGTGTCATATTCTCAATGTGCAAGTTCACGTAAACACTTCTAGCTACGCACACGTCATTTTTTGCATCATGTTCCGAAATGTGTCAGAGCGCAATTCTCAACGTGTGAGTATGCGAACGAACGCAAACGCAAGTAAATTTCCATCGTTATGTTCCAAAATGTGTCAGAGTTCAATTCTCAACATGCAACTGTGAATAATAACACATCCAGTTTGATGGCACAGACATTTGAAGGTAACTCTATCGCCCCCTTGAGTACGGAGGTTTGTCGCCAGCAATATAATGCAAACGTGCCCATGAATATTTTCAACGAGATTTGTGTTTGCGTACTTGCGTGAAGTATGTTTCTGGCCTTAAGGTGTTTGTTTGTGCTGGCTTCTTCTGTTTAACGTTTGCGTTTGGTCATTTCGATCCAAACAAACCTAATTTATATGAACATTGTGTTGATAAGTTGTGTTTTACATTGGCTTAATATACATTTTATATTAAGGAGAGTGCTCACTCGTCACCCTTACGGAGTCGCAAGTACTCAAGTAGAACCCCAAGAAATCACAGTACATGCCAGATTTTCAGTTTGTGACCCATTATGTCACATTATGTCACACTATGTCACATTATGTCACACTATGTCACACTATGTCACATTATGTGACATTATGTCACACTATGTCACATTATGTGACATTATGTCACACTATGTCACATTATGTCACACTATGTCACATAATGTGACATTATGTCATATTATGTCACACTATGTGACATTGTTACATTATGTCACACTATGTGACATTATGTTACATTATGTCACATAATGTCACATTATGTGACACTGTCACACTATGTCACATTATGTCACACTATGTCACACTATGTCACATTATGTCATATTATGTCACACTATGTCACACTATGTCACATTATGTTACATTATGTCACAATATGTCACATAGTGTCACACTATGTCACATTATGTCACATTATGTCACACTATGTCACACTATGTCACATTATGTTACATTATGTCACAATATGTCACATTATGTCACACTATGTCACACTATGTCACATTATGTCACATTATGTCACATTATGTCACACTATGTCACACTATGTCACATTATGTTACATTATGTCACAATATGTCACACTATGTCACACTATGTCACATTATGTGACATTATGTTACATTATGTCACACTGTGTCACATTATGTCACACTATGTCGCATTATGTCACAATATGTTACATTATGTCACACTATGTCACATTATGTCACACTATGTCACATTATGTCACATTATGTCACACTATGTCATTTGAAAGTGTGTGCATCACATGACAAAATCATGTATGAAGTACGAATAGTCTCGGTCGGGGTCAGGTGACTTCTCCATGGTGCTGCAGTATTCAGCGTTAGTTAATCTGTTATTTAGATTTTTTCCCCTCTGTGTATATTTTGACATAATATGTTTATTTATGTTA
>NC_068300.1:3371463-3386463 GCF_025860055.1 Xyrauchen texanus
CACTTTCCTTAATGGCATGACATTAGTTTGTATCTAGAGACTGAATGGGCACCAGTAATTTGCTCAGTCTGTTGCAGGGATGCTTGTTATAGGCTTAATGGCTGCAGAGATGTTACGGGATTGGCTGTAGACAACAGGGACACTGGTGATTGGCTAAATTGGTTGTCAAGGCGCTTGTGATTGTCTGAGGCTACCAAGGACATTAGAGATTGGCTCAAAGTGTTGCAGGGATAGTTGTGATTGGCTGTAGACAACAGGGACACTGGTGATTGGCTGAATGCATTGCCACGGGGCATGTGATTGGCTTTTGGCCAGGACAGGCACTGGTTGATTGGTTAAGTGTGCTGGATGAATGATTATACTTCATTTGTTATCAGCTTTTTGGCCACTTGAAAACTATTTTGTATGATGAAAACAAAAACAAGCCTTAGTAGATGAATGAATGAAAATAGAAAGTAGATTTCAAACTTATTAGGGCTAACCCTAGTAGTGTATATTAAGTATGTCTTAATATGTTGAATTTAAAAAAAGTTGGTAAAGTTGGTGTGTTATATATTTTTTCTATGTACTCAAATTCAATACACAACTTACCATCATGCTAGTGTTTTGTAATAACTATTTAAAGAACAAAAGCCAGTTCCTGAACTATACCATCCTCCAGGACGATCATATTTGGTGGGATGTTTTGCAGTATTTTCAAGCTGGTTTATCTCACTCTAAAACATTGCATCCTGTTTGAAGGAATTGCGGAAGTTGGGGTGATAATCAACATGTCAAAATATGGCTAACATTTTTAGTTATTTATTTCCATTATTTTCGTTTTCTTGCAATTCACCAGAGAATATTTCTGATAGTCTGCTTTTCCCTTTTATAGAAACAGGTCTTCCTTAAATTTGAACACAACACCAGCAAACACAGAACGTTCCACTAACGTTAGCATATGGTAACAATAGCATTCTAGGAATGTTCTCTGTAACCAAAAACTAACCTTCCCAGAACATTGCAGGGAGTTTTTTTGTAACAACCTGAAGAGAACTTATACAGAACGCTCTCTAATGGTTATTTTTAGGTTTTATTTTTATGGTTGTTAGCATGCTGATAGGGTGTTAGGTGTGGTTGTTAGCATGGTGATAGGGTGTGAGGTGTGGTTGTTAGCATGCTGATAGGGTGTGAGGTGTGGTTGTTAGCATGGTGATAGGGTGTGAGGTGTGGTTGTTAGCATGCTGATAGGGTGTGAGGTGTGGTTGTTAGCATGCTGATAGGGTGTTAGGTGTGGTTGTTAGCATGCTGATTGGGTGTTAGGTGTGGTTGTTAGCATGGTGATAGGGTGTTAGGTGTGGTTGTTAGCATGGTGATAGGGTGTGAGGTGTGGTTGTTAGCATGCTGATAGGGTGTTAGGTGTGGTTGTTAGCATGGTGATAGGGTGTGAGGTGTGGTTGTTAGCATGCTGATAGGGTGTGAGGTGTGGTTGTTAGCATGCTGATAGGGTGTTAGGTGTGGTTGTTAGCATGCTGATTGGGTGTTAGGTGTGGTTGTTAGCATGCTGATTGGGTGTTAGGTGTGGTTGTTAGCATGGTGGTAGGGTGTGAGGTGTGGTTGTTAGCATGCTGATTGGGTGTTAGGTGTGGTTGTTAGCATGGTGATAGGGTGTGAGGTGTGGTTGTTAGCATGCTGATTGGGTGTTAGGTGTGGTTGTTAGCATGCTGATTGGGTGTGAGGTGTGGTTGTTAGCATGCTGATAGGGTGTTAGGTGTGGTTGTTAGCATGCTCATAGGGTGTTAGTGGTTGTTAACATGCTGACTGGGTGTTAGGTGTGGTTGTTAGCATGCTCATAGGGTGTTAGTGGTTGTTAGCATGCTGATAGGGTGTTAGGTGTGGTTGTTAGCATGCTCATAGGGTGTTAGGTGTGGTTGTTAGCATGCTCATAGGGTGTTAGGTGTGGTTGTTGGCATGCTCATAGGGTGTTAGTGGTTGTTAGCATGCTGATAGGGTGTTAGGTGTGGTTGTTAGCATGCTGATAGGGTGTTAGGTGTGGTTGTTAGCATGGTGATAGGGTGTGAGGTGTGGTTGTTAGCATGCTGATAGGGTGTGAGGTGTGGTTGTTAGCATGCTGATAGGGTGTTAGGTGTGGTTGTTAGCATGCTGATTGGGTGTTAGGTGTGGTTGTTAGCATGCTGATTGGGTGTTAGGTGTGGTTGTTAGCATGGTGGTAGGGTGTGAGGTGTGGTTGTTAGCATGCTGATTGGGTGTTAGGTGTGGTTGTTAGCATGGTGATAGGGTGTGAGGTGTGGTTGTTAGCATGCTGATTGGGTGTTAGGTGTGGTTGTTAGCATGCCGATTGGGTGTGAGGTGTGGTTGTTAGCATGCTGATAGGGTGTTAGGTGTGGTTGTTAGCATGCTCATAGGGTGTTAGTGGTTGTTAACATGCTGACTGGGTGTTAGGTGTGGTTGTTAGCATGCTCATAGGGTGTTAGTGGTTGTTAGCATGCTGATAGGGTGTTAGGTGTGGTTGTTAGCATGCTCATAGGGTGTTAGGTGTGGTTGTTAGCATGCTCATAGGGTGTTAGGTGTGGTTGTTGGCATGCTCATAGGGTGTTAGTGGTTGTTAGCATGCTGATAGGGTGTTAGGTGTGGTTGTTAGCATGCTGATAGGGTGTTAGGTGTGGTTGTTAGCATGCTGATAGGGTGTTAGGTGTGGTTATTAGCACGCTGATAGGGTGTTAGGTGTGGTTGTTAGCATGCTGATAGGGTGTTAGGTGTGGTTGTTAACACGCTGATAGGGTGTTAGGTGTGGTTGTTAGCATGCTGATAGGGTGGTGTGGTTGTTAGCACGCTGATAGGGTGTTAGGTGTGGTTGTTAGCATGCTGATAGGGTGTTAGTTGTGGTTGTTAGCATGCTAATGGGGTGTCAGGTGTGGTTGTTAGCATGCTGATTGGGTGTTAGGTGTGGTTGTTAGCATGCTGATAGGGTGTTAGGTGTGGTTGTTAGCATGCTGATTGGGTGTTAGGTGTGGTTGTTAGCATGCTGATTGGGTGTTAGGTGTGGTTGTTAGCATGGTGGTAGGGTGTGAGGTGTGGTTGTTAGCATGCTGATTGGGTGTTAGGTGTGGTTGTTAGCATGGTGATAGGGTGTGAGGTGTGGTTGTTAGCATGCTGATTGGGTGTTAGGTGTGGTTGTTAGCATGCTGATTGGGTGTGAGGTGTGGTTGTTAGCATGCTGATAGGGTGTTAGGTGTGGTTGTTAGCATGCTCATAGGGTGTTAGTGGTTGTTAACATGCTGACTGGGTGTTAGGTGTGGTTGTTAGCATGCTCATAGGGTGTTAGTGGTTGTTAGCATGCTGATAGGGTGTTAGGTGTGGTTGTTAGCATGCTCATAGGGTGTTAGGTGTGGTTGTTAGCATGCTCATAGGGTGTTAGGTGTGGTTGTTGGCATGCTCATAGGGTGTTAGTGGTTGTTAGCATGCTGATAGGGTGTTAGGTGTGGTTGTTAGCATGCTGATAGGGTGTTAGGTGTGGTTGTTAGCATGCTGATAGGGTGTTAGGTGTGGTTATTAGCACGCTGATAGGGTGTTAGGTGTGGTTGTTAGCATGCTGATAGGGTGTTAGGTGTGGTTGTTAACACGCTGATAGGGTGTTAGGTGTGGTTGTTAGCATGCTGATAGGGTGGTGTGGTTGTTAGCACGCTGATAGGGTGTTAGGTGTGGTTGTTAGCATGCTGATAGATTGTTAGTTGTGGTTGTTAGCATGCTAATGGGGTGTCAGGTGTGGTTGTTAGCATGCTGATTGGGTGTTAGGTGTGGTTGTTAGCATTCTAATATGGTGTTAGGTGTCGTTGTTAGCATATTGATTGGGTGTTAGGTGTGGTTGTTAGCATGCTCAAAGGGTGTTAGGTGTGGTTGTTAGCATGCTCAAAGGGTGTTAGATGTGGTTGTTAGCATGCTGATTGGTTGTTAGGTGTGGCTGTTAGCATGCTGATAGGGTGTTAGGTGTGGTTGTTAGCATGCTGATAGGGTGTTAGTTGTGGTTGTTAGCATGCTAATGGGGTGTCAGGTGTGGTTGTTAGCATGCTGATTGGGTGTTAGGTGTGGTTGTTAGCATGCTAATATGGTGTTAGGTGTCGTTGTTAGCATATTGATTGGGTGTTAGGTGTGGTTGTTAGCATGCTGATTGGGTGTTAGGTGTGGTTGTTAGCATGCTCAAAGGGTGTTAGATGTGGTTGTTAGCATGCTGATTGGTTGTTAGGTGTGGCTGTTAGCATGCTGATTGAGTGTTAGGTGTGGTTGTTAACACGCTGATAGGGTGTTAGGTGTGGTTGTTAGCATGCTGATAGGGTGTTCTTGTTGGTTGTTAGCATGCTGATAGGGTGTCCTTGTTGGTTGTTAGCATGCTAATAGGGTGTTAGGTGTGGTTGTTAGCATGCTGATAGGGTGTTAGGTGTGGTTGTTAGCATGCTGATTGGGTGTTAGGTGTGGTTGTTAGCATGCTGATAGGGTGTTAGGTGTGGTTGTTAGCATGCTGATAGGGTGTTGTGTGGTTGTTAGCATGCTGATAGGGTGTTAGGTGTGGTTGTTAGCATGCTGATAGGGTGTTAGGTGTGGTTGTTAGCATGCTGATAGGGTGTTAGGTGTTGTTGTTAGCATGTTGATAGGTTGTTAGGTGTGGTTGTTAGCATGCTGATAGGGTGTTAGGTGTGGTTGTTAGCATGCTGATAGGGTGTTAGGTGTGGTTTTTAGCATGCTGATAGAGTGATAGGTGTGGTTGTTAGCATGCTGATAGGGTGTTCTTGTTGGTTGTTAGCATGCTGATAGGGTGTTCTTGTTGGTTGTTAGCATGCTGATAGGGTGTTAGGTGTGGTTGTTAGCATGCTGATAGGGTGTCCTTGTTGGTTGTTAGCATGCTGATAGGGTGTTAGGTGTGGTTGTTAGCATGCTGAAAGGGTGTTCTTGTTGGTTGTTAGCATGCTAATAGGGTGTTTTTGATGGTTGTTGGCATGCTGATAGGGTGTTTTTGTTGGTTGTTGGCATGCTGATAGGGTGTCCTTGTTGGTTGTTAGCATGCTGATAGGGTGTTAGGTGTGGTTGTTAGCATGCTGAAAGGGTGTTCTTGTTGGTTGTTAGCATGCTAATAGGGTGTTAGGTGTGGTTGTTAGCATGCTAATAGGGTGTTAGGTGTGGTTGTTAGCATGCTAATAGGGTGTTAGGTGTGGTTGTTAGCATGCAGATAGGGTGTTAGGTGTGGTTGTTAGCATGCTGATAGGGTGTTAGGTGTGGTTGTTAGCATGCTGATTGGGTGTTAGGTGTGGTTGTTAGCATGCTGATAGGGTGTTAGGTGTGGTTGTTAGCATGCTAATAGTCCCAGAAACTAACCTTCCCAGAACATTCTGGGAATCAATAAATTGTTAGCTGGGACTATATTATTTTTAAGTTATAGCGTTCCTGATGTAGGCTACTGTATAACAGGATTGACCCAGGTTTTTAATGTATGTGATAATTTATATTTCCCTGTACATTTACAAGCTATTTACATTTATTTATTTAGCAGACACTTTCATTCATATTTATGAAACAACATAGGTGATTAATCTTAAGGAGGCGGTAACATGAAAAGTGCTTCAATACAAAGTTTCAGTTGTATTTCCGGCAAGACCAAACGTTCCCTCATTCACAGCAGTAGATTGAGGTCTGGAATACCAACAGGAGCAGAAACAGGCTTCAGAATGTACCAAGTACACAATATCAGAAGCAGATGTGAGGACTTCAGCGACTGCACATGGTTAGCGACACACTGTGCTACGTCGGCCAAATACTCGCAGATTATTAACAGCGCGACAGATGCAGCGAGGGATGTGTTTTAGACGACAACGCCAAAAGGCCTCTCGCTCACCCTGATTCGGCTCCAATAACACACGATTGCACTCTGAAAAAACTATTTCGATTAGGCTGCACGGTTTTGCCGAAAATCATAATTTGCTTTGGTATTGTAATTGCGATTATTCATTTCGATTAGTAGAATTGGCATTATAATGTTTATCTGTGGGGCAGTTGCATGACATATATATTATGTTGACTATGCATCAAAACAACTTGAGAACTGTGTTCCTAAATATATTCTAATATTTTAATTTGCGTTACATAAACATATTCACATTTGGAATAAATTGGACACAATATAATTGTGCATTACTGCTATGCCTTTAGACTCATTTAAACGCGTCAGATTTGGCTTTACAGCAAAATGTCTGTTGCGCAAAGCACCGAATTAAGGTGGTGAAAAAGACCAATTACCGATTTATCGGCCGATAGTTTTTAAAATCGATTAATACAATGATCCAAGAGTTCTTAGTCTTTCCTTACTATGACAGGCAACAACACTGAGGCTACAAGAGTCCAAAAGACGTTTGTTGTGCAACCGAAATTCCAATGATAACTAGTAAACGTAAGATTTGGTGCAAAAAGCAACTATCGGCAAAGATTAATGGGTAAAACCGATATATCAGTCTACCTCTAATGGTTAGCACATTGCGCTCCGATAGGGTTGTGCAAAAGTAATGGATTGATCGAGTAATCTTTCAGCTTTAAATATTCTACTAATAAAAAAGCGACTTGAATTGAATTGGCCTAGTTCAGCAAAACGCATGTTGTGCAAAGCAACGAATTCTCTGAGAACACTGGAAACGTCAGCGGCAGCACTGTGCTCACCTTTGGCCAAATACTGTCATATCGTCAACGTCGGCAACCGTTGCTCCAAGGGGATGGGTGTGCTTTAGACGATGACGCCAAAAAAGTCTCTCTCTCACTGTAATTGTCCTCTGTATTAAAAAGAGATGGGAGGCATGTGTCGTAGAGTTGGGTAAAAATCGATGTTTCGATATAGTACTGCACTGTAGTACTTCTCTGAGAACGCTGAGTTAGCGACACATTGCGCTCACCATCGGCCAAATACTCTCCGATTATCAACGTCACCGACAGATGCTCCAAGGGAGGATTGACCCTGACTACCATACATGGAGTCGCGAGTTTGTATTCAGGGCATGCTGAGTGACTCCAGCCAGGTCTCCTTAGCAACCAAATTGGCCCGGTTGCTAGGGAGGGTAGAGTCACATGGGGTAACCTCCTTGTGGTCGTGATTAGTGGTTCTCGCTCTCAATGGGGCGTGTGGTGAGTTGTGTGTGGATCGTGGAGAGTAGCATGAGCCTCCACATGCTGCAAGTCTCCTTAGCAACCAAATTGTCCTGGTTGCTAGGGAGGGTAGAGTCACGTGGGGTAACCTCCTTGTGGTCGTGATTAGTGGTTCTCTCAATGGGGCGTGTGGTGAGTTGTGTGTGGATCGTGGAGAGTAGCATGAGCCTCCACATGCTGCAAGTCTCCTTAGCAACCAAATTGGGCCGGTTGCTAGGGAGGGTAGAGTCACATGGGGTAACCTCCTCGTGGTCATGATTAGTGGTTCTCGCTCTCAATGGGGCGTGTGGTGAGTTGTGTGTGGATCGTGGAGAGAAGCATGAGCCTCCACATGCTGCGAGTCTCCGCGGATGCACGAGTCACGTGATCAGATGCGCGGATTGACGGTCTAAAACATACTTGACGAACATTCAATTATTTCTATTCGACCAAAAATGCGAACATGGAGCATGCCTAGAATATAACTTAACTCGTTTATGTAGTATGGATGTGTGTTGTTCAGCAAAATGTTTGTTGCGCAATCACTGAAAACGGTGGCGGCTTCACTGCGCTCACCACTGGCGAAATACTCTACGATTATCAACGTCGCCGACCGATGCTCCAATGAATGGCTGTGTTGAAGACGATAACGCCAATACTAGTTGAACACATATTCTAGATGATGTTGCACGACCCACAGGAGCGTCTAAATCACTGCAGATATGTTCTCTTTTGTTCCTAGGGAGGATTACTGTCAGCGCCCTGAACACATTATCAAGTCACTTAGCAGAATTTGTTCATGCTTTCGGAAATGGTGAACGGCGTTGGTTTTTCCATCTCATTTCTCAAGCGTGTGTACCCTGAAGGAACGTGCTGTACTCTTGCACCGTGATGAGTCATTTAGAAAACGCCTGTGTGTTGGGGTGTTTTTGAAGAGTAGGTTAACAGTAAGGGCATGTGAGAGGTCTTTTCTTGTCCAAGGTATTGTGGGAACTCTGTAAGTGGTGCTGGCCTGTTCTATGTGGTTATAGCATCTGGTATTTCTCTTGTGGATCAATGTGTCCTGGTCATTTGGCCATAGGTACATACGTTTTTACTTTGTACTGTCATCATTGACTGTTTTTGGTCTACAGTGGGATACAGGTCCCTTCATATATGGAATGCAGACTTTTTTGTGGGTACCTTTGGGAAGTCCTGTGGAATGATGAATTAATTATGGAAGAGGACGCATGGTCCCTGTCCCAGCCCAGTGACTAAGAGCCAGGACTTGTTGGGTTTGGATGTGGACTTCTGCAGCTGTTATTAAGCTACTGTTGGAACAAGCCTCGGCAGACTTTTGGGTTCTCTAAATGGATTCTGTGGCATTTACAGACTTTTAATGAAGGAAACTAGAGTTGTACGTTTTCTGAATAAAATGTCAACGGTGCTTGTCCAAGCAAATCTCCCCACCATGATGCTAGGGTGTTCTTGTTGTTGATAGGGTGTGGTGTGGTTGTTAGCATGCTCATAGGGTGTGAGGTGTTGTTGTTAGCATGGTGATAGGGTGTTAGGTGTGGTTGTTAGCATGCTCATAGGGTGTTAGGTGTGGTTGTTAGCATGCTCATAGGGTGTTAGGTGTGGTTGTTAGCATGGTGATAGGGTGTTAGGTGTGGTTGTTAGCATGCTGATAGGGTGTCAGGTGTGGTTGTTAGCATGGTGATAGGGTGTTAGGTGTGGTTGTTAGCATGCTCATAGGGTGTTAGGTGTGGTTGTTAACATGCTGATAGGGTGTTAGGTGTGGTTGTTAGCATGCTGATAGGGTGTTAGGTGTGGTTGTTAACATGCTGATTGGGTGTTAGGTGTGGTTGATAGCATGCTGATTGGGTGTTAGGTGTGGTTGTTAACATGCTGATTGGGTGTTAGGTGTGGTTGTTAACATGCTGATTGGGTGTTAGGTGTGGTTGTTAACATGCTGATTGGGTGTTAGGTGTTGTTGTTAACATGCTGATTGGGTGTTAGGTGTGGTTGTTAGCATGCTGATAGGGTGTTAGGTGTGGTTGTTAGCATGCTGATAGGGTGTTAGGTGTGGTTGTTAACATGCTTATTGGGTGTTAGGTGTGGTTGTTAACATGCTGATTGGGTGTTAGGTGTGGTTGTTAGCATGCTGATAGGGTGTTAGGTGTGGTTGTTAACATGCTGATAGGGTGTTAGGTGTGGTTGTTAGCATGCTGATAGGGTGTTAGGTGTGGTTGTTAGCATGCTGATAGGGTGTTAAGTGTGGTTGTTAGCATGCTGATTGGGTGTTAGGTGTGGTTGTTAACATGCTGATTGGGTGTTAGGTGTGGTTGTTAACATGCTAATAGGGTGTTAGGTGTGGTTGTTAGCATGCTGATAGGGTGTTAGGTGTGGTTGTTAGCATGCTGATTGGGTGTTAGGTGTGGTTGTTAGCATGCTGATTGGGTGTTAGGTGTGGTTGTTAACATGCTGATTGGGTGTTAGGTGTGGTTGTTAACATGCTGATTGGGTGTTAGGTGTGGTTGTTAACATGCTGATTGGGTGTTAGGTGTGGTTGTTAGCATGCTGATAGGGTGTTAGGTGTGGTTGTTAGCATGCTGATAGGGTGTTAGGTGTGGTTGTTAGCATGCTGATAGGGTGTGAGGTGTGGTTGTTAGCATGCTGATTGGGTGTGAGGTGTGGTTGTTAGCATGCTGATTGGGTGTTAGGTGTGTTTGTTAGCATGCAGATAGGGTGTTAGGTGTGGTTGTTAGCATGCTGTTAGGGTGTTAGGTGTGGTTGTTAACATGCAGATAGGGTGCTGTGTGGTTGTTAGCATGCTGATAGGGTGTTAGGTGTGGTTGTTAGCATGTTCATAGGGTGTTAGGTGTGGTTGTTAGCATGCAGATAGGGTGTTAGGTGTGGTTGTTAGCATGCTAATAGGGTGTTAGGTGTGGTTGTTAGCATGTTCATAGGGTGTTAGGTGTGGTTGTTAACATGCAGATAGGGTGTTAGGTGTGGTTGTTAGCATGTTCATAGAGTGTTAGGTGTGGTTGTTAGCATGCAGATAGGGTGTTAGGTGTGGTTGTTAGCATGCTAATATGGTGTTAGGTGTGGTTGTTAGCATGCTGATAGGGTGTTAGGTGTGGTTGTTAACATGAAGATAGGGTGTTAGGTGTGGTTGTTAACATACAGATAGGGTGTTAGGTGTGGTTGTTAGCATGCTGATAGGGTGTTAGTGGTTGTTAGCATGCTGATAGGGTGTTAAGTGTGGTTGTTAGCATGCTGATAGGCTGTTAACATGCAGATAGGGTGTTAGGTGTGGTTGTTAACATGCAGATAGGGTGTTAGGTGTGGTTGTTAACATGCTGATAGGGTGTTAGGTCTGGTTGTTAGCATGTTGATAGGGTGTTAGGTGTGGTTGTTAGCATGTTCATAGGGTGTTAGGTGTGGTTGTTAGCATGCAGATAGGGTGTTAGGTGTGGTTGTTAGCATGCTAATAGGGTGTTAGGTGTGGTTGTTAGCATGCTCATAGGGTGTTAGGTGTGGTTGTTAACATGCAGATAGGGTGTTAGGTGTGGTTGTTAACATGCAGATAGGGTGTTAGGTGTGGTTGTTAGCATGTTCATAGAGTGTTAGGTGTGGTTGTTAGCATGCAGATAGGGTGTTAGGTGTGGTTGTTAGCATGCTAATATGGTGTTAGGTGTGGTTGTTAGCATGCTGATAGGGTGTTAGGTGTGGTTGTTAACATGAAGATAGGGTGTTAGGTGTGGTTGTTAACATACAGATAGGGTGTTAGGTGTGGTTGTTAGCATGCTGATAGGGTGTTAGTGGTTGTTAGCATGCTGATAGGGTGTTAAGTGTGGTTGTTAGCATGCTGATAGGCTGTTAGGTGTGGTTGTTAACATGCTGATAGGGTGTTAGGTCTGGTTGTTAGCATGTTGATAGGGTGTTAGGTGTGGTTGTTAACATGCAGATAGGGTGTTAGGTGTGGTTGTTAACATGCAGATAGGGTGTTAGGTGTGGTTGTTAACATGCTGATAGGGTGTTAGGTCTGGTTGTTAGCATGTTGATAGGGTGTTAGGTGTGGTTGTTAACATGCAGATAGGGTGTTAGGTGTGGTTGTTAACATGCAGATAGGGTGTTAGGTGTGGTTGTTAACATGCTGATAGAGTGTTAGGTGTGGTTGTTAGCATGCTGATAGGCTGTTAGCATGCTGATAGGGTGTTAGCTGTGGTTGTTAGCATGCTGTTAGCATGCTGATAGGGTGTTAGGTGTGGTTGGTAGCATGCTGATAGTGTGTTAGGTGTGGTTGTTAGCATGCTGTTAGGTTGTTAGGTGTGGTTGTTAGCATGCTGGTAGGGTGTTAGGTGTGGTTGTTAGCATGCTGTTAGCATGCTGATAGGGTGTTAGGTGTGGTTGGTAGCATGCTGATAGGGTGTTAGGTGTGGTTGTTAGCATGCTGATAGGGTGTTAGGTGTGGTTGTTGTGTGATGCTCAGCTTACTTTTACAATGTAAGTCTATGAGATTTGTCACCCATTTTACCGCCGCCAGGTTAAAATTCAAAGTCAACCGAGTTTATAACAACACGAGGATCAGTAATGACCGCATTTTCATTTTTGGGTGAACAATCCCTTAGTCTGTGTCTAATTGCCAGTCTGTAACTCTTGATTTGTTCCTATTTATTTCATGACAGTGCTGTTATTAAACTGGATAAGTTAGATAATCTTCAACTGCGACTCAGGGGTGCTTGTTACCCAACAGTCTTTGCTGCTCTCATGCCTGACATCTCTTTGAAATGACTCACGCATGAGGATTGAACCTGGTCTCTTTGCTGTTTGTTGGGGGTTTTTTAGGGCCTGTTCATTGTTTAAATATTTGCATTTTCCATTTTGCAACTTGTCTGGTCCTCGTGTGTATGTCTTTCGTCTGAGAGGTGAGTCAAGACACCAAACACTACCAGTTCTGAGTGGCAGAAACTGTTTGACGCAAGACTTGCCACAAAGCTCAAGTCTTGGCCTGTGCTAATGTCAGTTTGTGATACTTCCATTCTAATTTCACTGGGAAATGAAGAATGTGGAATACGAGTTATCAAATCCAGACCCCAGACAGAACTCAATGTCCTTTGGCGGTTACACTATGAATGGCTTCAGAAACGTTCTGGACTTCAGCAACCATGTTGTTTTTCCATGTTAGCAGCTGTAGCTTAGAGCTAATCAGGTGCTGGTTGAACTAAAACATCTTACGACAGGTGGATAAGCAGGTTGGCTTGACCTCACCACTGAAGAATCCGGCTTCTTCTGTGACTCAACGTGTTTTTACAAAACATTGTATTGGTACAATTGGTACAAAACTTTCTTCTTTCATGTGTGTTTGGTTCACACTGGTGAGAGTGAGCGTATATTGCTGGTGTCCCAGTCTTGCATACCAGCCAGCGTGTCTCTCATCAAATGGATTTTTCCATTCGGGGGAAAAATGTTTCCATTCGTTCCATGGAGACGTAACAATGCCCACACACCTGGCATTCCCAGCCCTTCTCCGGCACGCCTTCCTCAAATCTTAACCTTAGGCTGAGTTGACTCGCCAAGCCCGAGCAAACTCATAAATTCCTGAGGGCGTCAGAATGCAGGAACGTCTATACACCTGCGAAAGGAAACCATCCTCCAGACCTACGTCCCGACCTGCTGCCCACCTCAGGGTGGAAGTTCACCTCCAGTTCAGTCCAGACTGCCAGATCAAAAATACCTGATTTGACCTCTTCCGCACATGTTTTGGAGGGGCTGATAGAACTCTCTGGTTGTGTAATAGTACCATCTGGTTTGTTGTGCACGCTCAAGTACTGGAGGCGACGAGATGAGCTCTCCTGGGGTTCAGGCATGCCGGTTTTGGCAAAAGCTGATCAAATGCGATGCATGACTGACGGTGCCAACAAAGTCAATATGTTGAGTGTCTTTTCACCGTTTTGGTTCATGCAAATCTACACTCTTTGGATACAATTAATGACATTTTAATTTATGCATTTGGTAGGCGCTTCTATCCAAAGTGCACCAAGTTTTACAATTAGCGTTATGTGAGTCCATTGGGAAACTAACCCATGACTTGATGTTGCTTGCACCATGCTTTACCAATTGAGCCACAGGAACACTGATCATTTTAAATTGAGCCACCTCTAAAAGCTCATTGGATAAAAACTAAAGAAATACATTGGCGAATTTACCTTAACTTATAAACCTTTAAAGAAAGACCCAACGTGAGCTCCAAGGTTGTTGATGGATGGTAAATGTTTCCGCTGAAGCCATCAGTCCATGCTATTTCAACTGTTAGTGGATTGCCTGGTAAAGAACGACACTACCCATGATCCTGAAAATAAATGATCCTCCAATCAGAGAATTTCGATCAAACAAAGTGTGCAAAAGTGCTCTGCAGCGACGAACACTCCCATGATGCACTGCGAATGAGTCGCTCTCCCAACACTCTCAAACGACCTGAATATTTCGCAATAGACCTTAGTTCGAAACAAGATGGCTGATGTTGTGGGCGGGGCACAGTTGCACTGTAGAAATTTTTTTTTTATAAAACATTATTTGAACAGGGGGTTCTGGGTATCTCAGCGAGTACTGACGTTGACTATCACACATGGAGTCGCGAGTTTGAACCCAGGGTGTGCTGAGTGACTCCAGTCGGGTCTCCTTAGCAACTGAATTGTCCTCTGTATTAAAAAGAGATGGGAGGCATGTGTCGTAGAGTTGGGTAAAAATCGATGTTTCGATATAGTACTGCACTGTAGTACTTCGCTGAGAACGCTGAGTTAGCGACACATTGCGCTCACCATCGGCCAAATACTCTCCGATTATCAAAGTCGCAGACAGATGCTGCAAGGGATGGTGTGTTTTAGACGATAGCTGCAATAAGGCTACTCGGTGGCCTGAGTATCTCAGCGAGTATTGGCGCTGACTATCACACATGGAGTCGCGAGTTTGAATCCAGGGCATGCTGAGTGACTCCAGCCAGGTCTCCTAAGCAACCAAATTGGCCCGGTTGCTAGGGAGGGTAGAGTCACATGGGGTAACCTCCTCGTGGTGGTTCTCTCAATGGGGCGGTGGTGAGTTGTGTGTGGATCGTGGAGAGTAGCATGAGCCTCCACATGCTGTGAGTCTCTGCGTGTCATGCACAATGAGTCACGTGATCAGATGCACGGATTGACGGTCTCAGAAGTAGACGCAACTGAGATTGTCCTCCTCCACCCGGATTGAGGCGAGTAACAGTGCCACCACGAGGACCTACTAAGTAGTGGGAATTGGGCGTTCCATATTGGGAGAAATGCTCTAAGTTTGCCATGATTACGCTAACAGAGCTCACACTTTACCAATGGCTGCAATTCTGGCTCGGTTGCATTGAGGTCTTTGAGTGCAAAACTACTACTGGCATCTCTAAAGGGTTGTTTCAGTGTAGATCTGGTCAACGGTAGAAGTTTATGTCATGTTTTTTGGCACACCACGAGATCCAGAAAAGAACCCCTTCATTGTTTCTCTCTCTCTCTCTCTGGTTTTACTCTCTGTATTCCAGATCTGTGCCTCATCTCAGATTTTTGGCCAACTGCTCAACAAACTGCTGCTGAATTACCATCATCATCACTGTCAATTCGTTCCCTGCAAGCACACACCTTCTCGATTACATGAGTAACACTGGCCCCTGTCAGACTGGACAATGCTCCAGCATGTTGTTCCAGTAAACACGCCGTAACCTGCCAGAGTGCCGCATACCAGCCTAGCGACGGTGCCAAACAGGCCTGGATAAACACAACGCTTCTGCCCACCCAGTTCATGTGCGATCTGACTTGTGTGGACAGTACTGTCGAACCTCACGTC
>NC_068300.1:3393963-3451463 GCF_025860055.1 Xyrauchen texanus
TAGAATAAAAAGAAACGTTTCATATGAGTCATTTGTTCGGGAATCTGACTACACCGGTCACACTGTAGAATAAAAAGAACCAATTCATAAGAGTAATTTGTTCAGGAAACGGACTACACCGGTCAAACTGTAGAATAAAAAGAACCGGCTCATAAGAGCCATTTGTTCAGGAATCGGACTACAGCGGTAACGCTGTAGAATAAAAAGAACCAGTTCATAAGAGTCATTTGTTCAAGAATCGGACTACACTGGTCACACTGTAGAATAAAAAGAACCGACTCATAAGAGTCATTTGTTCGGGAATCGGACTACACCGGTCACACTGTAGATTAAAAAGAACCAGTTCATAAGAGTCATTTGTTCGGGAATCGGACTACACAGGTCACACTGTAGAATAAAAAGAACCAGTTCATAAGAGTAATTTGTTCAGGAATCAGACTACACCGGTCACACTGTAGAATAAGAACCGGCTCATAAGAGTCATTTGTTCGGGAATCAGACTACACCGGTCACACTGTAGAATAAGAACCGGCTCATAAGAGTCATTTGTTCGGGAATCGGAGTACACCGGTCACACTGTAGAATAAAAAGAACCAGTTCATAAGAGTAATTTGTTCAGGAATCAGACTACACTGGTCACACTGTAGAATAAGAACCGGCTCATAAGAGTCATTTGTTCAGGAATCGGACTACACCGGTCACACTGTAGAATAAAAAGAACCGTCTCATTAGAGTCTTTTGTTCGGGAATCGGACTACACAGTTCACACTGTAGAATAAAAAGAACCAGCTCATAAGAGTCATTTGTTCGGGAATCGGACTACACCGGACACACTGTAGAATAAAAAGAACTGGCTCATAAGAGTCATTTGTTCAGGAATCGGACTACAGCGGTAACACTGTAGAATAAAAAGAACCAGTTCATAAGAGTCATTTGTTCAAGAATCGGACTACACTGGTCACACTGTAGAATAAAAAGAACCGTCTCATTAGAGTCTTTTGTTCGGGAATCGGACTACACCGGTCACACTGTAGAATAAAAAGAACCGGCTCATAAGAGTCATTTGTTCAGGAATCGGACTACACAGGTCACACTGTAGAATAAAAAGAACCGGCTCATAAGAGTCATTTGTTCGGGAATCGGACTACACTGGTCACACTGTAGAATAAACAGAACCGACTCATAAGAGTCATTTGTTCGGGAATCGGACTACACCGGTCACACTGTAGAATAAAAAGAACCAGTTCATAAGAGTCATTTGTTCGGGAATCGGACTACACAGGTCACACTGTGTTTCACACTGTAGAATAAAAAGAAACGTTTCATATGAGTCATTTGTTCAGGAATCGGACTACACTGGACACACTGTAGAATAAAAAGAACCAAATCATAAGAGTCATTTGTTCAGGAATCGGACTACACCGGTCAAACTGTAGAATAAAAAGAACCGGCTCATAAGAGTCATTTGTTCAGGAATCGGACTACAGCGGTAACACTGTAGAATAAAAAGAACCAGTTCATAAGAGTCATTTGTTCAAGAATCGGACTACACTGGTCACACTGTAGAATAAAAAGAACCGGCTCATAAGAGTCATTTGTTCGGGAATCGGACTACACTGGTCACACTGTAGAATAAAAAGAACCTACTCATAAGACTCATTTGTTCGGGAATCGGACTACACCGGTCACACTGTGTTTCACACTTTAGAATAAAAAGAAACGTTTCATATGAGTCATTTGTTCTGGAATCGGACTACACTGGTCACATTGTGTGTTTCTCACTGTAGAATAAAAAGAAACGTTTCATATGAGTCATTTGTTCAGGAATCGGACTACAGCGGTCATACTGTAGAATAAAAAGAACCAGTTCATAAGAGTAATTTGTTCAGGAATCAGACTACACCGGTCACACTGTAGAATAAGAACCGGCTCATAAGAGTCATTTGTTCGGGAATCAGACTACACTGGCCACACTGTAGAATAAAAAGAACCGTCTCATTAGAGTCTTTTGTTCGGGAATCAGACTACACAGTTCACACTGTAGAATAAAAAGAACCAGCTCATAAGAGTCATTTGTTCGGGAATCGGACTACACCGGACACACTGTAGAATAAAAAGAACTGGCTCATAAGAGTCATTTGTTCAGGAATCAGACTACACCGGTCACACTGTAAAATAAAAAGAACCGTTTCATATGAGTTATTTGTTCAGGAATCGGAGTACACCGGTCACACTGTAGAATAAAAAGAACCAGTTCATAAGAGTAATTTGTTCAGGAATCGGACTACACCGGTCACACTGTAGAATAAGAACCGGCTCATTAGAGTCATTTGTTCGGGAATCGGACTACAAAGTTCACACTGTAGAATAAAAAGAACCAGCTCATAAGAGTCATTTGTTCAGGAATTGGACTGCACAGGTCACACTGTAGAATAAAAAGAACCGGCTCATAAGAGTCATTTGTTCGGGAATCGGACTACACTGGTCACACTGTAGAATAAAAAGAACCGACTCATAAGAGTCATTTGTTCGGGAATCGGACTACACCGGTCACACTGCAGAATAAAAAGAACCAGTTCATAAGAGTCATTTGTTCGGGAATCAGACTACACCGGTCACACTGTAGAATAAAAAGAACCGGCTCATAAGAGTCATTTGTTCGGGAATCGGACTACACCGGTCACACTGTAGAATAAAAAGAACCAGTTCATAAGAGTCATTTGTTTGGGAATCAGACTACACAGGTCACACTGTGTTTCACACTGTAGAATAAAAAGAAACGTTTCATATGAGTCATTTGTTCGGGAATCGGACTACACTGGTCACATTGTGTGTTTCTCACTGTAGAATAAAAAGAAACGTTTCATATGAGTCATTTGTTCAGGAATCGGACTACACCGGTCACACTGTAGAATAAAAAGAACCAATTCATAAGAGTAATTTGTTCAAGAATCGGACTACACCGGTCAAACTGTAGAATAAAAAGAACCGGCTCATAAGAGTCATTTGTTCAGGAATCGGACTACAGCGGTAACACTGTAGAATAAAAAGAACCAGTTCATAAGAGTCATTTGTTCAAGAATCGGACTACACCGGTCACACTGTAGAATAAAAAGAACCAGTTCATAAGAGTCATTTGTTCGGGAATCGGACTACACAGGTCACACTGTGTTTCACACTGTAGAATAAAAAGAAACGTTTCATATGAGTCATTTGTTCTGGAATCGGACTACACTGGTCACACTGTAGAATAAAAAGAACCGACTCATAAGAGTCATTTGTTCGGGAATCGGACTACACCGGTCACACTGTAGATTAAAAAGAACCAGTTCATAAGAGTCATTTGTTCGGGAATCGGACTACACAGGTCACACTGTAGAATAAAAAGAACCAGTTCATAAGAGTAATTTGTTCAGGAATCAGACTACACCGGTCACACTGTAGAATAAGAACCGGCTCATAAGAGTCATTTGTTCGGGAATCAGACTACACCGGTCACACTGTAGAATAAGAACCGGCTCATAAGAGTCATTTGTTCGGGAATCGGAGTACACCGGTCACACTGTAGAATAAAAAGAACCAGTTCATAAGAGTAATTTGTTCAGGAATCAGACTACACCGGTCACACTGTAGAATAAGAACCGGCTCATAAGAGTCATTTGTTCAGGAATCGGACTACACCGGTCACACTGTAGAATAAAAAGAACCGTCTCATTAGAGTCTTTTGTTCGGGAATCGGACTACACAGTTCACACTGTAGAATAAAAAGAACCAGCTCATAAGAGTCATTTGTTCGGGAATCGGACTACACCGGACACACTGTAGAATAAAAAGAACTGGCTCATAAGAGTCATTTGTTCAGGAATCGGACTACAGCGGTAACACTGTAGAATAAAAAGAACCAGTTCATAAGAGTCATTTGTTCAAGAATCGGACTACACCGGTCACACTGTAGAATAAAAAGAACCGTCTCATTAGAGTCTTTTGTTCGGGAATCGGACTACACCGGTCACACTGTAGAATAAAAAGAACCGGCTCATAAGAGTCATTTGTTCAGGAATCGGACTACACAGGTCACACTGTAGAATAAAAAGAACCGGCTCATAAGAGTCATTTGTTCGGGAATCGTACTACACCGGTCACACTGTAGAATAAACAGAACCGACTCATAAGAGTCATTTGTTCGGGAATCGGACTACACCGGTCACACTGTAGAATAAAAAGAACCGGTTCATAAGAGTCATTTGTTCAGGAATCGGACTACACAGGTCACACTGTAGAATAAAAAGAACCGGCTCATAAGAGTCATTTGTTCGGGAATCGTACTACACCGGTCACACTGTAGAATAAACAGAACCGACTCATAAGAGTCATTTGTTCGGGAATCGGACTACACCGGTCACACTGCAGAATAAAAAGAACCGGCTCATAAAAGTCATTTGTTCGGGAATCGGACTACACCGGTCACACTGTAGAATAAAAAGAACCGGCTCATAAAAGTCATTTGTTCGGGAATCGGACTACACTGGTCACACTGCAGAATAAAAAGAACCAGTTCATAAGAGTCATTTGTTCGGGAATCGGACTACACAGGTCACACTGTGTTTCACACTGTAGAATAAAAAGAAACGTTTCATATGAGTCATTTGTTCTGGAATCGGACTACACTGGTCACATTGTGTGTTTCTCACTGTAGAATAAAAAGAAACGTTTCATATGAGTCATTTGTTCAGGAATCGGAGTACACCGGTCACACTGTAGAATAAAAAGAACCAGTTCATAAGAGTAATTTGTTCAGGAATCGGACTACACCGGTCACACTGTAGAATAAGTACCGGCTCATAAGAGTCATTTGTTCGGGAATCAGACTACACCGGTCACACTGTAGAATAAAAAGAACCGGCTCATTAGAGTCATTTGTTCGGGAATCGGACTACAAAGTTCACACTGTAGAATAAAAAGAACCAGCTCATAAGAGTCATTTGTTCGGGAATCGGACTACACCGGTCACACTGTACAATAAAAAGAACCGGTTCATAAGAGTCATTTGTTCAGGAGTCGGAGTACACCGGTCAAACTGTAGAATAAAAAGAACCGGCTCATTAGAGTCATTTGTTCGGGAATCGGTCTACAAAGTTCACACTGTAGAATAAAAAGAACCAGCTCATAAGAGTCATTTGTTCAGGAGTCGGAGTACACCGGTCACACTGTAAAATAAAAAGAACCGTTTCATATGAGTTATTTGTTCAGGAATCGGAGTACACCGGTCACACTGTAGAATAAAAAGAACCAGTTCATAAGAGTAATTTGTTCAGGAATCGTACTACACCGGTCACACTGTAGAATAAGAACCGGCTCATAAGAGTCATTTGTTCGGGAATCAGACTACACCGGTCACACTGTAGAATAAAAAGAACCGGCTCATTAGAGTCATTTGTTCGGGAATCGGACTACAAAGTTCACACTGTAGAATAAATAGAACCAGCTCATAAGAGTCATTTGTTCGGGAATCGGACTACACCGGTCACACTGTAGAATAAAAAGAACCGGTTCATTAGAGTCATTTGTTCGGGAATCGGACTACAAAGTTCACACTGTAGAATAAAAAGAACCAGCTCATAAGAGTCATTTGTTCGGGAATCGGACTACACCGGTCACACTGTAGAATAAAAAGAACCGGTTCATAAGAGTCATTTGTTCAGGAATCGGACTACACCGGTCACACTGTAGAATAAAAAGAACCGGTTCATAAGAGTCATTTGTTCAGGAATCGGACTACACCGGTCACACTGTAGAATAAAAAGAACCGGCTCATAAGAGTCATTTGTTCAGGAATCGGACTACACCGGTCACACTGTAGAATAAAAAGAACCAGTTCATAAGAGTCATTTGTTCAGGAATCAGACTACACCGGTCACACTGTAGAATAAAAAGAAGCGTTTCATATGAGTCATTTGTTCGGGAATCGGGCTACACCAGTCACACTGTAAAATAAAAAGAACCGCTCATAAGAGTCATTTGTTCAGGAATCAGACTACACCGGTCACACTGTAGAATAAAAAGAACCGGCTCATAAGAGTCATTTGTTCGGGAATCGGACTACACCGGATACACTGTAGAATAAAAAGAACCAGTTCATAAGAGTCATTTGTTCGGGAATCGGACAACAACTGGTCACACTGTAGAATAAAAAGAACCGGCTCATAAGAGTCATTTGTTCGGGAATCGGACTACACCGGTCACATTGTGTGTTTCTCACTGTAGAATAAAAAGAACCAGTTCATAAGAGTCATTTGTTCGGGAATCGGACTACACCGGTCACACTGTAGAATAAAAAGAACCAGCTCATAAGAGTCATTTGTTCGGGAATCGGACTACACCGGTCACACTGTAGAATAAAAAGAAACGTTTCATAAGAGTCATTTGTTCGGGAATCAAACTACACCGGTCACACTGTAAAATAAAAAGAACCGGCTCATAAGAGTCATTTGTTCAGGAATCGGACTACACCGGTCACACTGTAAAATAAAAAGAACCGTTTCATAAGAGTCATTTGTTCGGGAATCAAACTACACCGGTCACACTGTAAAATAAAAAGAACCGGCTCATAAGAGTCATTTGTTCAGGAATCGGAGTACACCGGTCACACTGTAGAATAAATAGAACCGGCTCATAAGAGTCATTTGTTCGGGAATCGGACTACACCGGTCACATTGTAGAATAAAAAGAACCGGCTCATAAGAGTCATTTGTTCGGGAATCGGACTACACCGGTCACACTGTAGAATAAAAAGAACCGGCTCATAAGAGTCATTTGTTCGGGAATCGGACTACACCGGTCACACTGTAGAATAAAAAGAACCGGTTCATAAGAGTCATTTGTTCAGGAAACGGACTACACCGGTCAAACTGTAGAATAAAAAGAACCGGCTCATAAGAGTCATTTGTTCAGGAATCGGACTACAGCGGTAACACTGTAGAATAAAAAGAACGGGCTCATAAGAGTCATTTGTTCAGGAATCGGACTACAGCGGTAACACTGTAGAATAAAAAGAACCAGCTCATAAGAGTCATTTGTTCGGGAATCGGACTACACCGGACACACTGTAGAATAAAAAGAACCGGCTCATAAGAGTCATTTTTTCGGGAATCAGACTACACCGGTCACACTGTAAAATAAAAAGAACCGGCTCATAAGAGTCATTTGTACGGGAATCGGACTACACCGGTCACACTGTAGAATAAAAAGAACCAGTTCATAAGAGTCATTTGTTCAGGAATCGGACTACACCGGTCACACTGTAGAATAAAAAGAACCAGTTCATAAGAGTCATTTGTTCAGGAATCGGACTACACCGGTCACACTGTAGAATAAAAAGAACCAGCTCATAAGAGTCATTTGTTCGGGAATCAGACTACACCGGTCACACTGTGTGTTTTAAACTCTAGAATAAAAAGAACCATTTCATAAGAGTCATTTGTTCGGGAATCAGACTACACCGGTCACACTGTGTGTTTTAAACTCTAGAATAAAAAGAACCATTTCATAAGAGTCATTTGTTCGGGAATCAGACTACACCGGTCACACTGTAAAATAAAAAGAACCGTTTCATAAGAGTCATTTGTTCGGGAATCGGACTACACTGGTCACACTGTGTGTTTCAAACTCTAGAATAAAAAGAACCATTTCATAAGAGTCATTTGTTCGGGAATCAGACTACACCGGTCACACTGTGTGTTTCAAACTCTAGAATAAAAAGAACCGTTTCATATGAGTCATTCGTTAAGGAATCGGACTACACCGGTCACACTGTAGAATAAAAAGAACCGGTTCATAATAGTCATTTGTTCGGGAATCGGACTACACCGGTCACACTGTAGAATAAAAAGAACCGGCTCATAAGAGTCATTTGTTCGGGAATCAGACTACACCGGTCACACTGTAAAATAAAAAGAACCGTTTCATAAGAGCCATTTGTTCGGGAATCGGACTACACTGGTCACACTGTGTGTTTCAAACTCTAGAATAAAAAGAACCATTTCATAAGAGTCATTCGTTAAGGAATCGGACTACACCGGTCACACTGTAGAATAAAAAGAACCGGTTCATAAGAGTCATTTGTTCTGGAATCGGACTACACCGGTCACACTGTAGAATAAAAAGAACCGGTTCCTAAGAGTCATTTGTTCAGGAATCAGTCTACACCGGTCACACTGTAGAATAAAAAGAACCGGCTCATAAGAGTCATTTGTTCGGGAATCGGACTACACCGGTCACACTGTAGAATAAGAACCGGCTCATAAGAGTCATTTGTTCGGGAATCAGACTACACCGGTCACACTGTAGAATAAAAAGAACCGGCTCATAACATTCATTTGTTCAGGAATTGGAATACACCGGTCACACTGTAGAATAAAAAGAACCGGTTCATAAGAGTCATTTGTTCAGGAATCAGTCTACACCGGTCACACTGCAGAATAAAAAGAACCGGCTCATAAGAGTCATTTGTTCGGGAATCGGAATACACCGGTCACACTGTAAAATAAAAAGAACCGGCTCATAAGAGTCATTTGTTTGGGAATCGGACTACACTGGACACACTGTAGAATAAAACGAACCAGTTCATAAGAGTCATTTGTTCAAGAATCGGACTACACTGGTCACACTGTAGAATAAAAAGAACCGGCTCATAAGAGTCATTTGTTCAGGAATCGGACTACACCGGACACACTGTAGAATAAAAAGAACCAGTTCATCAGAGTAATTTGTTCGGGAATCGGACTACACCGGTCACACTGTAGAATAAAAAGAACCGACTCATAAGAGTCATTTGTTCGGGAATCGGACTATACCGGTCACACTGTAGAATAAAAAGAACCAGTTCATAAGAGTCATTTGTTCGGGAATCGGACTACACAGGTCACACTGTAGAATAAAAAGAAACGTTTCATATGAGTCATTTGTTCGGGAATCGGACTACACTGGTCACATTGTGTGTTTCTCACTGTAGAATAAAAAGAAACGTTTCATATGAGTCATTTGTTCAGGAATCGGAGTACACCGGTCACACTGCAGAATAAAAAGAACCAGTTCATAAGAGTCATTTGTTCAGGAATCAGTCTACACCGGTCACACTGTAGAATAAAAAGAACCGGCTCATAAGAGTCATTTGTTCGGGAATCGGAATACACCGGTCACACTGTAAAATAAAAAGAACCGGCTCATAAGAGTCATTTGTTCGGGAATCGGAATACACCGGTCACACTGTAGAATAAGAACCGGCTCATAAGAGTCATTTGTTCGGGAATCGGACTACACCGGTCACACTGTAGAATAAAAAGAACCGTTTCATATAAGTCATTTGTTCAGGAATCGGACTACACTGGACACACTGTAGAATAAAACGAACCAGTTCATAAGAGTCATTTGTTCAAGAATCGGACTACACTGGTCACACTGTAGAATAAAAAGAACCGGCTCATAAGAGTCATTTGTTCAGGAATCAGTCTACACCGGTCACACTGTAGAATAAAAAGAACCAGCTCATAAGAGTCATTTGTTCAGGAATCGGACTACACCGGTCACACTGTAGAATAAAAAGAACCGGCTCATTAGAGTCATTTGTTCAGGAATCGGACTACACCGGTCACACTGTAGAATCAAAGGAACCGGCTCATAAGAGTCATTTGTTCTGGAATCGGACTACACCGGTCACACTGTAGAATAAAAAGAACCGTCTCATAAGAGTCATTTGTTCGGGAATCGGACTACACCGGTCACACTGTAGAATAAAAAGAACCGTCTCATAAGAGTCATTTGTTCGGGAATCAGACTACACCGGTCACACTGTAGAATAAAAAGAACCAGCTCATAAGAGTCATTTGTTCGGGAATCAGTCTACACCGGTCACACTGCAGAATAAAAGGAACTGGCTCATAAGAGTCATTTATTCAGGAATCAGACTATACCGGTCACACTGTAGAATAAAATGAACCGGCTCATTAGAGTCATTTGTTCAGGAATCGTACTACACCGGTCACACTGTAGAATCAAAGGAACCGGCTCATAAGAGTCATTTGTTCTGGAATCAGACTACACCGGTCACACTGTAGAATAAAAAGAACCGGTTCCTAAGAGTCATTTGTTCAGGAATCAGTCTACACCGGTCACACTGTAGAATAAAAAGAACCGGCTCATAAGAGTCATTTGTTCGGAATCGGACTACACTTGTTACACTGTAGAATAAGAACCGGCTCATAAGAATCATTTGTTCGGGAATCAGACTACACCGGTCACACTGTAGAATAAAAAGAACCGGCTCATAACAGTCATTTGTTCGGGAATCGGACTACACCGGTCACACTGTAGAATAAAAAGAACCGGTTCATATAAGTCATTTGTTCAGGAATCAGTCTACACCGGTCACACTGTAGAATAAAAA
Organism: Xyrauchen texanus; assembly: GCF_025860055.1. NCBI lineage: Eukaryota > Metazoa > Chordata > Actinopteri > Cypriniformes > Catostomidae > Xyrauchen > Xyrauchen texanus. The sequence goes on from NC_068300.1 coordinate 3,404,405, forward strand.
GAACCGGCTCATCAGAGTCATTTGTTCGGGAATCGGACTACACCGGTCACACTGTAGAATAAGAACCGGATCATAAGAGTCATTTGTTCGGGAATCAGACTACACCGGTCACACTGTAGAATAAAAAGAACCGGCTCATAACAGTCATTTGTTCGGGAATCGGAATACACCGGTCACACTGTAGAATAAAAAGAACCGGTTCATAAGAGTCATTTGTTCGGGAATCGGACTACACCGGTCACACTGCAGAATAAAAGGAACTGGCTCATAAGAGTCATTTATTCAGGAATCAGACTATACCGGTCACACTGTAGAATAAAATGAACCGGCTCATTAGAGTCATTTGTTCAGGAATCGTACTACACCGGTCACACTGTAGAATCAAAGGAACCGGCTCATAAGAGTCATTTGTTCTGGAATCAGACTACACCGGTCACACTGTAGAATAAAAAGAACCGGTTCCTAAGAGTCATTTGTTCAGGAATCAGTCTACACCGGTCACACTGTAGATAAATAGAACCGGCTCATAAGAGTCATTTGTTCAGGAATCGGACTACACCGGTTACACTGTAGAATAAGAACCGGCTCATAAGAATCATTTGTTCGGGAATCAGACTACACCGGTCACACTGTAGAATAAAAAGAACCGGCTCATAACAGTCATTTGTTCGGGAATCGGACTACACCGGTCACACTGTAGAATAAAAAGAACCGGTTCATATAAGTCATTTGTTCAGGAATCAGTCTACACCGGTCACACTGTAGAATAAAAAGAACCGGCTCATAAGAGTCATTTGTTCAGGAATCAGTCTACACCGGTCACACTGTAGAATAAAAGAACCGGCTCATAAGAGTCATTTGTTCGGAATCGGACTACACCGGTCACACTGTAGAATAAGAACCGGCTCATAAGAGTCATTTGTTCAGGAATCGGACTATACCGGTCACACTGTAGAATAAAAGAACCAGTTCATAAGAGTCATTTGTTCAGGAATCGGACTACACAGGTCACACTGTAGAATAAAAAGAACCGCTTCATATGAGTCATTTGTTCAGGAATCGGACTACACTGGTCACATTGTGTGTTTCTCACTGTAGAATAAAAGAACGTTTCATATGAGTCATTTGTTCAGGAATCGGAGTACACCGGTCACACTGCAGAATAAAAAGAACCAGTTCATAAGAGTCATTTGTTCAGGAATCAGTCTACACCGGTCACACTGTAGAATAAAAAGAACCGGCTCATAAGAGTCATTTGTTCGGGAATCGGAATACACCGGTCACACTGTAAAATAAAAGAACCGGCTCATAAGAGTCATTTGTTCGGAATCGGAATACACCGGTCACACTGTAGAATAAGAACCGGCTCATAAGAGTCATTTGTTCGGGAATCGGACTACACCGGTCACACTGTAGAATAAAAAGAACCGCTTCATATAGAGTCATTTGTTCAGGAATCGGACTACACTGGACACACTGTAGAATAAAACGAACCAGTTCATAAGAGTCATTTGTTCAAGAATCGGACTACACTGGTCACACTGTAGAATAAAAAGAACCGGCTCATAAGAGTCATTTGTTCAGGAATCAGTCTACACCGGTCACACTGTAGAATAAAAAGAACCAGCTCATAAGAGTCATTTGTTCAGGAATCGGACTACACCGGTCACACTGTAGAATAAAAAGAACCGGCTCATTAGAGTCATTTGTTCAGGAATCGGACTACACCGGTCACACTGTAGAATCAAAGGAACCGGCTCATAAGAGTCATTTGTTCTGGAATCGGACTACACCGGTCACACTGTAGAATAAAAAGAACCGGCTCATAAGAGTCATTTGTTCAGGAATCGGACTACACCGGTCACACTGTAGAATAAAAAGAACCGGTTCATAAGAGTCATTTGTTCAGGAATCAGACTACACCGGTCACACTGTAGAATAAAAAGAACCAGCTCATAAGAGTCATTTGTTCAGGAATCAGTCTACACGGTCACACTGCAGAATAAAAGGAACTGGCTCATAAGAGTCATTTATTCAGGAATCAGACTATACCGGTCACACTGTAGAATAAAATGAACCGGCTCATTAGAGTCATTTGTTCAGGAATCGTACTACACCGGTCACACTGTAGAATCAAAGGAACCGGCTCATAAGAGTCATTTGTTCTGGAATCAGACTACACCGGTCACACTGTAGAATAAAAAGAACCGGTTCCTAAGAGTCATTTGTTCAGGAATCAGTCTACACCGGTCACACTGTAGATAAAAAGAACCGGCTCATAAGAGTCATTTGTTCGGGAATCGGACTACACTTGTTACACTGTAGAATAAGAACCGGCTCATAAGAATCATTTGTTCGGGAATCAGACTACACCGGTCACACTGTAGAATAAAAAGAACCGGCTCATAACAGTCATTTGTTCGGGAATCGGACTACACCGGTCACACTGTAGAATAAAAAGAACCGGTTCATATAAGTCATTTGTTCAGGAATCAGTCTACACCGGTCACACTGTAGAATAAAAAGAACCGGCTCATCAGAGTCATTTGTTCGGGAATCGGACTACACCGGTCACACTGTAGAATAAGAACCGGATCATAAGAGTCATTTGTTCGGGAATCAGACTACACCGGTCACACTGTAGAATAAAAAGAACCGGCTCATAACAGTCATTTGTTCGGGAATCGGAATACACCGGTCACACTGTAGAATAAGAACCGGCTCATAAGAGTCATTTGTTCGGGAATCGGACTACACCGGTCACACTGCAGAATAAAAGGAACTGGCTCATAAGAGTCATTTATTCAGGAATCAGACTATACCGGTCACACTGTAGAATAAAATGAACCGGCTCATTAGAGTCATTTGTTCAGGAATCGTACTACACCGGTCACACTGTAGAATCAAAGGAACCGGCTCATAAGAGTCATTTGTTCTGGAATCGGACTACACCGGTCACACTGTAGAATAAAAAGAACCGGTTCCTAAGAGTCATTTGTTCAGGAATCAGTCTACACCGGTCACACTGTAGATAAATAGAACCGGCTCATAAGAGTCATTTGTTCGGGAATCGGACTACACCGGTTACACTGTAGAATAAGAACCGGCTCATAAGAATCATTTGTTCGGGAATCAGACTACACCGGTCACACTGTAGAATAAAAAGAACCGGCTCATAACAGTCATTTGTTCGGGAATCGGACTACACCGGTCACACTGTAGAATAAAAAGAACCGGTTCATATAAGTCATTTGTTCAGGAATCAGTCTACACCGGTCACACTGTAGAATAAAAAGAACCGGCTCATAAGAGTCATTTGTTCAGGAATCAGTCTACACCGGTCACACTGTAGAATAAAAAGAACCGGCTCATAAGAGTCATTTGTTCGGGAATCGGAATACACCGGTCACACTGTAGAATAAGAACCGGCTCATAAGAGTCATTTGTTCGGGAATCGGAATACACCGGTCACACTGTAGAATAAGAACCGGCTCATAAGAGTCATTTGTTCGGGAATCGGACTACACCGGTCACACTGTAGAATAAATAGAACCGTTTCATATTAGTCATTTGTTCAAGAATCGGACTACACCGGTCACACTGTAGAATAAAAAGAACCGGTTCCTAAGAGTCATTTGTTCAGGAATCAGTCTACACCGGTCACACTGTAGAATAAAAAGAACCGGCTCATAAGAGTCATTTGTTCGGGAATCGGACTACACCGGTCACACTGTAGAATAAGAACCGGCTCATAACAGTCATTTGTTCAGGAATTGGAATACACCGGTCACACTTTAGAATAAAAAGAACCGGTTCATAAGAGTCATTTGTTCAGGAATCGGACTACACCGGTCACACTGTAGAATCAAAGGAACCGGCTCATAAGAGTCATTTGTTCTGGAATCGGACTACACCGGTCACACTGTAGAATAAAAAGAACCGGTTCCTAAGAGTCATTTGTTCAGGAATCAGTCTACACCGGTCACACTGTAGAATAAAAAGAACCGGCTCATAAGAGTCATTTGTTCGGGAATCGGACTACACCGGTCACACTGTAGAATAAAAAGAACCGGTTCATAAGAGTCATTTGTTCAGGAATCGGACTACACCGGTCACACTGTAGAATAAAAAGAACCGGCTCATAAGAGTCATTTGTTCGGGAATCGGAATACACCGGTCACACTGTAAAATAAAAAGAACCGGCTCATAAGAGTCATTTGTTCGGGAATCGGAATACACCGGTCACACTGTAGAATAAGAACCGGCTCATAAGAGTCATTTGTTCAGGAATCGGAGTACACCGGTCACACTGTAGAATAAAAAGAACCAGCTCATAAGAGTCATTTGTTCAGGAATCGGACTACACCGGTCACACTGTAGAATAAAAAGAACCGGTTCATAAGAGTCATTTGTTCGGGAATCGGACTACACCGGTCACACTGTAAAATAAAAAGAACCAGCTCATAAGAGTCATTTGTACGGGAATCGGACTACACCGGTCACACTGTAGAATAAAAAGAACCAGCTCATAAGAGTCATTTGTTCAGGAATCGGACTACAGCGGTCACACTGTAGAATAAAAAGAACCAGCTCATAAGAGTCATTTGTTCAGGAATCGGACTACACCGGTCACACTGTAGAATAAAAAGAACCAGCTCATAAGAGTCATTTGTTCGGGAATCAGACTATACCAGTCACACTATAGAATAAAAAGAACTAGCTCATAAGAGTCATTTGTTCAGGAATCAGACTACACCGGTCACACTGTGTGTTTTAAACTCTAGAATAAAAGAACCGTTTCATAAGAGTCATTTGTTAGGAATCAGACTACACCGGTCACACTGTAAAATAAAAAGAACTGTTTCATAAGAGTCATTTGTTCGGGAATCGGACTACACTGGTCACACTGTGTGTTTCAAACTCTAGAATAAAAAGAACCATTTCATAAGAGTCATTTGTTCGGGAATCAGACTACACCGGTCACACTGTGTGTTTCAAACTCTAGAATAAAAAGAACCGTTTCATATGAGTCATTCGTTATGGAATCGGACTACACCGGTCACACTGTAGAATAAAAAGAACCGGTTCATAAGAGTCATTTGTTCGGGAATCGGACTACACCGGTCACACTGTAGAATAAAAAGAACCGGCTCATAAGAGTCATTTATTCAGGAATCAGACTATACCGGTCACACTGTAGAATAAAAAGAACCGGCTCATTAAAGTCATTTGTTCAGGAATCGGACTACACCGGTCACACTGTAGAATCAAAGGAACCGGCTCATAAGAGTCATTTGTTCGGGAATCGGACTACACCGGTCACACTGTAGAATAAAAAGAACCGGTTCATAAGAGTCATTTGTTCAGGAATCAGACTACACCAGTCACACTGTAGAATAAAAAGAACCAGCTCATAAGAGTCATTTGTTCAGGAATCAGACTACACCGGTCACACTGTAGAATAAAAAGAACCGTCTCATAAGAGTCATTTGTTCAGGAATCAGACTACACGGTCACACTGTAGAATAAAAAGAACTGTCTCATAAGAGTCATTTGTTCAGGAATCGGACTACACCGGTCACACTGTAGAATAAAAAGAACCGTCTCATAAGAGTCATTTGTTCAGGAATCAGACTACACCGGTCACACTGTAGAATAAAAAGAACCGGTTCATAAGAGTCATTTGTTCAGGAATCGGACTACACCGGTCACACTGTAGAATAAAAAGAACCGGCTCATAAGAGTCATTTGTTCAGGAATCGGACTACACCGGTCACACTGTAGAATAAAAGAACCGGCTCATAAGAGTCATTTGTTCAGGAATCGGACTACACCGGTCACACTGTAGAATAAAAGAACCGGCTCATAAGAGTCATTTGTTCAGGAATCGGACTACACCGGTCACACTGTAGAATAAAAAGAACCGGCTCATAAGAGTCATTTGTTCAGGAATCGGACTACACCGGTCACACTGTAGAATAAAAAGAACCGGCTCATAAGAGTCATTTGTTCAGGAATCGGACTACACCGGTCACACTGTAGAATAAAAAGAACCGGCTCATAAGAGTCATTTGTTCAGGAATCGGACTACACCGGTCACACTGTAGAATAAAAGAACCGGCTCATAAGAGTCATTTGTTCAGGAATCGGACTACACCGGTCACACTGTAGAATAAAAGAACCGGCTCATAAGAGTCATTTGTTCAGGAATCGGACTACACCGGTCACACTGTAGAATAAAAAGAACCGGTTCATAAGAGTCATTTGTTCAGGAATCAGTCTACACCGGTCACACTGTAGAATAAAAAGAACCGGCTCATAAGAGTCATTTGTTCAGGAATCGGACTACACCGGTCACACTGTAGAATAAAAGAACCGGCTCATAAGAGTCATTTGTTCAGGAATCGGACTACACCGGTCACACTGTAGAATAAAAGAACCGGCTCATAAGAGTCATTTGTTCAGGAATCGGACTACACCGGTCACACTGTAGAATAAAAAGAACCAGCTCATAAGAGTCATTTGTTCAGGAATCGGACTACACCGGTCACACTGTAGAATAAAAAGAACCGGCTCATAAGAGTCATTTGTTCAGGAATCGGACTACACCGGTCACACTGTAGAATAAAAAGAACCAGCTCATAAGAGTCATTTGTTCAGGAATCGGACTACACCGGTCACACTGTAGAATAAAAAGAACCAGCTCATAAGAGTCATTTGTTCAGGAATCGGACTACACCGGTCACACTGTAGAATAAAAAGAACCAGCTCATAAGAGTCATTTGTTCAGGAATCGGACTACACCGGTCACACTGTAGAATAAAAAGAACCAGCTCATAAGAGTCATTTGTTCAGGAATCAGACTACACCGGTCACACTGTAGAATAAAAAGAACCAGCTCATAAGAGTCATTTGTTCAGGAATCAGACTACACGGTCACACTGTGTGTTTTAAACTCTAGAATAAAAAGAACCGTTTCATAAGAGTCATTTGTTCAGGAATCAGACTACACCGGTCACACTGTAAAATAAAAAGAACCGTTTCATAAGAGTCATTTGTTCAGGAATCGGACTACACTGGTCACACTGTGTGTTTCAAACTCTAGAATAAAAGAACCATTTCATAAGAGTCATTTGTTCAGGAATCAGACTACACCGGTCACACTGTGTGTTCAAACTCTAGAATAAAAGAACCGCTTCATAAGAGTCATTTGTTCAGGAATCGGACTACACCGGTCACACTGTAGAATAAAAAGAACCGGCTCATAAGAGTCATTTGTTCAGGAATCGGACTACACCGGTCACACTGTAGAATAAAAAGAACCGGCTCATAAGAGTCATTTGTTCAGGAATCAGACTACACCGGTCACACTGTAGAATAAAAAGAACCGGCTCATAAGAGTCATTTGTTCAGGAATCGGACTACACCGGTCACACTGTAGAATCAAAAGAACCGGCTCATAAGAGTCATTTGTTCGGGAATCGGACTACACCGGTCACACTGTAGAATAAAAAGAACCGGCTCATAAGAGTCATTTGTTCAGGAATCGGACTACACCGGTCACACTGTAGAATAAAAGAACCGGCTCATAAGAGTCATTTGTTCAGGAATCGGACTACACCGGTCACACTGTAGAATAAAAAGAACCGGCTCATAAGAGTCATTTGTTCAGGAATCGGACTACACCGGTCACACTGTAGAATAAAAAGAACCGGCTCATAAGAGTCATTTGTTCAGGAATCGGACTACACCGGTCACACTGTAGAATAAAAGAACCGGCTCATAAGAGTCATTTGTTCAGGAATCAGACTACACCGGTCACACTGTAGAATAAAAGAACCGGCTCATAAGAGTCATTTGTTCAGGAATCGGACTACACCGGTCACACTGTAGAATAAAAGAACCGGCTCATAAGAGTCATTTGTTCAGGAATCGGACTACACCGGTCACACTGTAGAATAAAAAGAACCAGCTCATAAGAGTCATTTGTTCAGGAATCGGACTACACCGGTCACACTGTAGAATAAAAAGAACCAGCTCATAAGAGTCATTTGTTCAGGAATCAGACTACACCGGTCACACTGTAGAATAAAAAGAACCGGCTCATAAGAGTCATTTGTTCAGGAATCGGACTACACCGGTCACACTGTAGAATAAAAGAACCGGCTCATAAGAGTCATTTGTTCAGGAATCGGACTACACCGGTCACACTGTAGAATAAAAAGAACCGGCTCATAAGAGTCATTTGTTCGGGAATCGGACTACACCGGTCACACTGTAGAATAAAAAGAACCGTCTCATAAGAGTCATTTGTTCGGGAATCAGACTACACCGGTCACACTGTAGAATAAGAACCGGCTCATAAGAGTCATTTGTACAGGAATCGGACTACACCGGTCACACTGTAGAATAAAAAGAACTAGCTCAAAAGAGTCATTTGTTCGGGAATCAGACTACACCGGTCACACTGTAGAATAAAAAGAACCGGCTCATAAGAGTCATTTTTTCGGGAATCAGACTATACCGGTCACACTGTAAAATAAAAAGAACCGGCTCATAAGAGTCATTTGTTCAGGAATCGGACTACACCGGTCACACTGTAGAATAAAAAGAACCAGCTCATAAGAGTCATTTGTTCAGGAATCGGACTACACCGGTCACACTGTAGAATAAAAAGAACCAGCTCATAAGAGTCATTTGTTCGGGAATCGGACTACACCGGTCACACTGTAGAATAAAAAGAACCAGCTCATAAGAGTCATTTGTTCAGGAATCAGACTACACCGGTCACACTGTAGAATAAAAAGAACCAGCTTCATAAGAGTCATTTGTTCAGGAATCAGACTACACCGGTCACACTGTGTGTTTAAACTCTAGAATAAAAGAACCGTTTCATAAGAGTCATTTGTTCAGGAATCAGACTACACCGGTCACACTGTAAAATAAAAAGAACCGTTTCATAAGAGTCATTTGTTCGGGAATCAGACTACACTGGTCACACTGTGTGTTTCAAACTCTAGAATAAAAAGAACCGTTTCATAAGAGTCATTTGTTCGGGAATCAGACTACACCGGTCACACTGTAGAATAAAAAGAACCGGCTCATAAGAGTCATTTGTTCAGGAATCGGTCTACACCGGTCACACTGTAGAATAAAAAGAACCAGCTCATAAGAGTCATTTGTTCAGGAATCAGACTACACCGGTCACACTGTAGAATAAAAAGAACCAGCTCATAAGAGTCATTTGTTCAGGAATCAGACTACACCGGTCACACTGTAGAATCAAAAGAACCGGCTCATAAGAGTCATTTGTTCAGGAATCGGATCTACACCGGTCACACTGTAGAATAAAAAGAACCGGCTCATAAGAGTCATTTGTTCAGGAATCGGACTACACCGGTCACACTGTAGAATAAAAAGAACCGGCTCATAAGAGTCATTTGTTCAGGAATCGGACTACACCGGTCACACTGTAGAATAAAAAGAACCGGCTCATAAGAGTCATTTGTTCAGGAATCGGACTACACCGGTCACACTGTAGAATAAAAAGAACCGGCTCATAAGAGTCATTTGTTCAGGAATCGGACTACACCGGTCACACTGTAGAATAAAAAGAACCGGCTCATAAGAGTCATTTGTTCAGGAATCGGACTACACCGGTCACACTGTAGAATAAAAGAACCGGCTCATAAGAGTCATTTGTTCAGGAATCGGACTACACCGGTCACACTGTAGAATAAAAAGAACCGGCTCATAAGAGTCATTTGTTCAGGAATCGGACTACACCGGTCACACTGTAGAATAAAAAGAACCGGCTCATAAGAGTCATTTGTTCAGGAATCGGACTACACCGGTCACACTGTAGAATAAAAAGAACCGGCTCATAAGAGTCATTTGTTCAGGAATCGGACTACACCGGTCACACTGTAGAATAAAAAGAACCGGCTCATAAGAGTCATTTGTTCGGAATCGGACTACACCGGTCACACTGTAGAATAAAAAGAACCGGCTCATAAGAGTCATTTGTTCAGGAATCGGACTACACCGGTCACACTGTAGAATAAAAAGAACCGGCTCATAAGAGTCATTTGTTCAGGAATCGGACTACACCGGTCACACTGTAGAATAAAAAGAACCGGCTCATAAGAGTCATTTGTTCAGGAATCAGTCTACACCGGTCACACTGTAGAATAAAAAGAACCGGCTCATAAGAGTCATTTGTTCAGGAATCGGACTACACCGGTCACACTGTAGAATAAAAAGAACCAGCTCATAAGAGTCATTTGTTCAGGAATCGGACTACACCGGTCACACTGTAGAATAAAAAGAACCAGCTCATAAGAGTCATTTGTTCGGGAATCGGACTACACCGGTCACACTGTAGAATAAAAAGAACCATTTCATAAGAGTCATTTGTTCGGGAATCAGACTACACCGGTCACACTGTGTGTTTCAAACTGTAGAATAAAAAGAACCGGTTCCTAAGAGTCATTTGTTCAGGAATCAGTCTACACCGGTCACACTGTAGAATAAAAAGAGCCGGCTCATCAGAGTCATTTGTTCGGGAATCGGACTACACCGGTCACACTGTAGAATAAGAACCGGCTCATAAGAGTCATTTGTTCGGGAATCAGACTACACCGGTCACACTGTAGAATAAAAAGAGCCGGCTCATCAGAGTCATTTGTTCGGGAATCGGACTACACCGGTCACACTGTAGAATAAGAACCGGCTCATAAGAGTCATTTGTTCGGGAATCAGACTACACCGGTCACACTGTAGAATAAAAAGAGCCAGCTCATCAGAGTCATTTGTTCGGGAATCGGACTACACCGGTCACACTGTAGAATAAGAACCGGCTCATAAGAGTCATTTGTTCGGGAATCGGACTACACCGGTCACACTGTAGAATAAGAACCGGCTCATAAGAGTCATTTGTTCGGGAATCGGACTACACCGGTCACACTGTAGAATAAGAACCGGCTCATAAGAGTCATTTGTTCAGGAATCAGTCTACACCGGTCACACTGTAGAATAAAAAGAGCCGGCTCATCAGAGTCATTTGTTCGGGAATCGGACTACACCGGTCACACTGTAGAATAAAAAGAACCGGCTCATAACAGTCATTTGTTCAGGAATTGGAATACACCGGTCACACTGTAGAATAAAAAGAACCGGTTCATAAGAGTCATTTGTTCGGGAATCGGACTACACCGGTCACACTGCAGAATAAAAGGAACCGGCTCATAAGAGTCATTTATTCAGGAATCAGACTATACCGGTCACACTGTAGAATAAAAAGAACCGGCTCATTAGAGTCATTTGTTCAGGAATCGTACTACACCGGTCACACTGTAGAATCAAAGGAACTGGCTCATAAGAGTCATTTGTTCTGGAATCGGACTACACCGGTCACACTGTAGAATAAAAAGAACCGGTTCATAAGAGTCATTTGTTCAGGAATCAGTCTACACCGGTCACACTGTAGAATAAAAAGAACCGCTCATAAGAGTCATTTGTTCGGAATCGGACTACACCGTCACACTGTAGAATAAAGAACCGCTCATAAGAGTCATTTGTTCAGGAATCAGACTACACCGGTCACACTGTAGAATAAAAAGAACCGGCTCATAAGAGTCATTTGTTCAGGAATCGGACTACACCGGTCACACTGTAGAATAAAAAGAACCGGCTCATAAGAGTCATTTGTTCAGGAATCAGACTACACCGGTCACACTGTAGAATAAAAGAACCGGCTCATAAGAGTCATTTGTTCAGGAATCGGACTACACCGGTCACACTGTAGAATAAAAGAACCGGCTCATAAGAGTCATTTGTTCAGGAATCAGACTACACCGGTCACACTGTAGAATAAAAAGAACCGGCTCATAAGAGTCATTTGTTCAGGAATCGGACTACACCGGTCACACTGTAGAATAAAAGAACCGCTTCATAAGAGTCATTTGTTCAGGAATCGGACTACACCGGTCACACTGTAGAATAAAAGAACCGGCTCATAAGAGTCATTTGTTCAGGAATCGGACTACACCGGTCACACTGTAGAATAAAAAGAACCGGCTCATAAGAGTCATTTGTTCAGGAATCGGACTACACCGGTCACACTGTAGAATAAAAAGAACCGGCTCATAAGAGTCATTTGTTCTGGAATCGGACTACACCGGTCACACTGTAGAATAAAAAGAACCGGCTCATAAGAGTCATTTGTTCGGGAATCGGACTACACCGGTCACACTGTAAAATAAAAAGAACCGGTTCATAAGAGTCATTTGTTCAGGAATCGGACTACACCGGTCACACTGTAGAATAAAAAGAACCGGTTCATAAGAGTCATTTGTTCAGGAATCAGTCTACACCGGTCACACTGTAGAATAAAAAGAACCGGCTCATAAGAGTCATTTGTTCAGGAATCGGACTACACCGGTCACACTGTAGAATAAAAGAACCAGCTCATAAGAGTCATTTGTTCAGGAATCGGACTACACCGGTCACACTGTAGAATAAGAACCGGCTCATAAGAGTCATTTGTTCAGGAATCGGAGTACACCGGTCACACTGTAGAATAAAAAGAACCAGCTCATAAGAGTCATTTGTTCAGGAATCGGACTACACCGGTCACACTGTAGAATAAAAAGAACCGGTTCATAAGAGTCATTTGTTCGGGAATCGGACTACACCGGTCACACTGTAAAATAAAAGAACCAGCTCATAAGAGTCATTTGTACGGGAATCGGACTACACCGGTCACACTGTAGAATAAAAAGAACCAGCTCATAAGAGTCATTTGTTCAGGAATCGGACTACAGCGGTCACACTGTAGAATAAAAAGAACCAGTTCATAAGAGTCATTTGTTCGGGAATCGGACTACACCGGTCACACTGTAGAATAAAAAGAACCAGCTCATAAGAGTCATTTGTTCGGGAATCAGACTATACCAGTCACACTATAGAATAAAAAGAACTAGCTCAAAAGAGTCATTTGTTCAGGAATCAGACTACACCGGTCACACTGTGTGATTTAAACTCTAGAATAAAAAGAACCGTTTCATAAGAGTCATTTGTTCGGGAATCAGACTACAACGGTCACACTGTAAAATAAAAAGAACTGTTTCATAAGAGTCATTTGTTCGGGAATCGGACTACACTGGTCACACTGTGTGTTTCAAACTCTAGAATAAAAAGAACCATTTCATAAGAGTCATTTGTTCAGGAATCAGACTACACCGGTCACACTGTGTGTTTCAAACTCTAGAATAAAAAGAACCGTTTCATATGAGTCATTCGTTAAGGAATCGGACTACACCGGTCACACTGTAGAATAAAAAGAACCGGTTCATAAGAGTCATTTGTTCGGGAATCGGACTACACCGGTCACACTGTAGAATAAAAAGAACCGGCTCATAAGAGTCATTTATTCAGGAATTTGACTATACCGGTCACACTGTAGAATAAAAAGAACCGGCTCATTAGAGTCATTTGTTCAGGAATCGGACTACACCGGTCACACTGTAGAATAAAAAGAACCGGTTCATAAGAGTCATTTGTTCAGGAATCAGTCTACACCGGTCACATTGTAGAATCAAAGGAACCGGCTCATAAGAGTCATTTGTTCGGGAATCGGACTACACCGGTCACACTGTAGAATAAAAAGAACCGGTTCATAAGAGTCATTTGTTCAGGAATCAGTCTACACCGGTCACACTGTAGAATAAAAAGAACCGGCTCATAAGAGTCATTTGTTCGGGAATCGGACTACACCGGTCACACTGTAGAATAAGAACCGGCTCATAAGAGTCATTTGTTCAGGAATCGGACTACACCGGTCACACTGTAGAATAAATAGAACCGTTTCATATTAGTCATTTGTTCAGGAATCAGTCTACACCGGTCACACTGTAGAATAAAAAGAACCGGCTCATAAGAGTCATTTGTTCGGGAATCGGACTACACCGGTCACACTGTAGAATAAGAACCGGCTCATAAGAGTCATTTGTTCAGGAATCGGACTACACCGGTCACACTGTAGAATAAATAGAACCGTTTCATATTAGTCATTTGTTCAGGAATCGGACTACACCGGTCACACTGTAGAATAAAAAGAACCGGCTCATAAGAGTCATTTGTTCGGGAATCGGACTACACCGGTCACACTGTAGAATAAAAAGAACCGGCTCATAAGAGTCATTTGTTCGGGAATCAGTCTACACCGGTCACACTGTAGAATAAAAAGAACCGGCTCATAAGAGTCATTTGTTCGGGAATCGGACTACACCGGTCACACTGTAGAATAAGAACCGGCTCATAAGAGTCATTTGTTCGGGAATCGGACTACACCGGTCACACTGTAGAATAAAAAGAACCGGTTCATAAGAGTCATTTGTTCAGGAATCAGTCTACACCGGTCACACTGTAGAATAAAAAGAACCGGCTCATAAGAGTCATTTGTTCGGGAATCGGACTACACCGGTCACACTGTAGAATAAGAACCGACTCATAAGAGTCATTTGTTCAGGAATCGGAGTACACCGGTCACACTGTAGAATAAAAAGAACTAGCTCATGAGAGTCATTTGTTCAGGAATCGGACTACACCGGTCACACTGTAGAATAAAAAGAACCGGTTCATAAGAGTCATTTGTTCAGGAATCAGTCTACACCGGTCACACTGTAGAATAAAAAGAACCGGCTCATAAGAGTCATTTGTTCGGGAATCGGACTACACCGGTCACACTGTAGAATAAAAAGAACCGGCTCATAAGAGTCATTTGTTCAGGAATCGGACTACACCGGTCACACTGTAGAATAAAAAGAACCAGCTCATAAGAGTCATTTGTTCGGGAATCAGACTATACCGGTCACACTGTAGAATAAAAAGAACCAGCTCATAAGAGTCATTTGTTCGGGAATCAGACTATACCGGTCACACTGTAGAATAAAAAGAACCAGCTCATAAGAGTCATTTGTTCAGGAATCAGACTACACCGGTCACACTGTGTGTTTTAAACTCTAGAATAAAAAGAACCATTTCATAAGAGTCATTTGTTCGGGAATCAGACTACACCGGTCACACTGTAAATTAAAAAGAACCGTTTCATAAGAGTCATTTGTTCAGGAATCGGACTACACTGGTCACACTGTGTGTTTCAAACTCTAGAATAAAAAGAACCGTTTCATAAGAGTCATTTGTTCGGGAATCAGACTACACCGGTCACACTGTAGAATAAAAAGAACCGGCTCATAAGAGTCATTTGTTCAGGAATCGGTCTACACCGGTCACACTGTAGAATAAAAGAACCAGCTCATAAGAGTCATTTGTTCGGGAATCAGACTACACCGGTCACACTGTAGAATAAAAGAACCAGCTCATAAGAATCATTTGTTCGGGAATCAGACTACACCGGTCACACTATAGAATCAAAGGAACCGGCTCATAAGAGTCATTTGTTCAGGAATCGGTCTACACCGGTCACACTGTAGAATAAAAGAACCAGCTCATAAGAGTCATTTGTTCAGGAATCGGAGTACACCGGTCACACTGTAGAATAAAAAGAACCAGCTCATAAGAGTCA
The DNA here is from genome assembly GCF_025860055.1 of Xyrauchen texanus. Lineage (NCBI taxonomy): Eukaryota > Metazoa > Chordata > Actinopteri > Cypriniformes > Catostomidae > Xyrauchen > Xyrauchen texanus. The sequence continues at coordinate 3,419,991 of NC_068300.1, forward strand.
TTTGTTCGGGAATCGGACTATACAGGTCACACTGTAGAATAAAAAGAACCGGCTCATTAGAGTCATTTGTTCAGGAATCGGACTACACCGGTCACACTGTGGAATCAACAGAACCAGCTCATAAGAGTCATTTGTTCGGGAATCGGACTACAACGGTCACACTGTAGAATAAAAAGAACCGGCTCATAAAAGTCATTTGTTCGGGAATCGGACTACACCGGTCACACTGTAGAATAAAAAGAACCGGCTCATAAAAGTCATTTGTTCGGGAATCGGACTACACCGGTCACACTGTAGAATAAAAAGAACCGGCTCATAAAAGTCATTTGTTCGGGAATCGGACTACACCGGTCACACTTTAGAATAAAAAGAACCGGCTCATAAGAGTCATTTGTTCAGGAATCGGACTACACCGGTCACACTGTAGAATAAAAAGAACCGGCTCATAAGAGTCATTTGTTCAGGAATCGGACTACACCGATCACACTTTAGAATAAAAAGAACCGGCTCATAAAAGTCATTTGTTCGGGAATCGGACTACACCGGTCACACTTTAGAATAAAAAGAACCGGCTCATAAGAGTCATTTGTTCAGGAATCGGACTACACCGGTCACACTGTAGAATAAAAAGAACCGGCTCATAAGAGTCATTTGTTCAGGAATCGGACTACACCGGTCACACTTTAGAATAAAAAGAACCGGCTCATTAGAGTCATTTGTTCAGGAATCGGACTACACCGGTCACACTTTAGAATAAAAAGAACCGGCTCATTAGAGTCATTTGTTCAGGAATCGGACTACACCGGTCACACTGTAGAATAAAAAGAACCGGCTCATTAGAGTCATTTGTTCAGGAATCGGACTACACCGGTCACACTTTAGAATAAAAAGAACCGGCTCATAAGAGTCATTTGTTCAGGAATCAGACTACACCGGTCACACTGTTGAATAAAAAGAACCGGCTCATAAGAGTCATTTGTTCAGGAATCGGACTACACCGGTCACACTGTAGAATAAAAAGAACCAGCTCATAAGAGTCATTTGTTCGTGAATCGGACTACACCGGTCACATTGTAGAATAAGAACCGGCTCATAAGAGTCATTTGTTCGGGAATCAGACTACACGGTCACACTGTAGAATAAAAAGAACCGGCTCATTAGAGTCATTTGTTCAGGAATCGGACTACACCGGTCACACTGTGGAATCAAAAGAACCGGCTCATTAGAGTCATTTGTTCAGGAATCGGACTACACCGGTCACACTGTAGAATAAAAAGAACCGGCTCATTAGAGTCATTTGTTCGGGAATCGGACTACACCGGTCACACTGTAGAATAAAAAGAACCAGCTCAAAAGAGTCATTTGTTCGGGAATCCGACTACACCGGTCACACTGTAGAATAAAAAGAACCGGCTCATAAAATTCATTTGTTCGGGAATCGGACTACACCGGTCACACTTTAGAATAAAAAGAACCGGCTTATAAGAGTCATTTGTTCAGGAATCAGACTACACCGGTCACACTGTAGAATCAAAGGAACCGGTTCATAAGAGTCATTTTTTCGGGAATCGGACTACACCGTTCACACTGTGTGTTTCAAACTCTAGAATAAAAAGAACCGTTTCATAAGAGTCATTTGTTCGGGAATCGGACTACACCGGTCACACTGTAGAATAAAAAGAACCGGCTCATAAGAGTCATTTGTTCAGGAATCGGACTACACCGGTCACACTGTAGAATAAAAAGAACCAGCTCATAAGAGTCATTTGTTCGGGAATCAGACTATACCGGTTACACTGTAGAATAAAAAGAACCAGCTCATAAGAGTCATTTGTTCGGGAATCAGACTATACCGGTTACACTGTAGAATAAAAAGAACCGTTTCATATGAGTCATTTGTTCGGGAATCGGACTACACGTTCACGTTGTAGAATAAGAACCGGCTCATAAGAGTCATTTGTTCGGGAATCAGACTACACCGGTCACACTTTTTGGCATGGCACGATTTCAGCTGTGCTGGTGGAATGGTTTTAGTATGTGGCGAGGGAAAACCAGGGAAAACTGGAATCCTACAAACTAGAATACGTGATCATCATTCATAGCACATCTTTTTCGGCTTCCTGTGCTTGTAAATGCCACTTCAGTGATTATTTGTGTTTTATTGCGTCTTTGCTATGAAAGTGCCATAGAACATACATTGATCAGCTTTTGATTGGCTGATGTTGTAAGACACCCGTCAGTGTTGAAACATTTCCTTCACTTCCCATCTGACGCTCTCGCTCTGATTTATTCGCCCATGTATGAAATCGACACAAAGTGCTTTATGGGAATGACATCACTCCTCATAAATTCCCCTGGAACATTTAAGGATTTGCGATTCATCAGGGAGTTTTTTCTCTGTCTGTGTCTGTTCGGGTCTCTCTCGCCCTCTCTTTTGAAGCCCATCACATCTGTTGGGTGCATTAGGGATGCTCTCTTCTTTACGCTTTTAAGTGTGAACTTCACCTTAAAGCATACCAACTTCATATTGAATGAATTCGGTTCCCTTCCCAAGCTTTGTGTGGCCCTGTTTACTCCCCATTGGCACGGTTTCCCTTCCTGTTTTGACGTACGTCCTATTGAAACAGGAAGTTTGGTTGGGCCAAGTCGTTTGTTTACATCACAGACATGAACACGATTTGCTACTTGCGAGTCAAAGGAGGGGCTTAATCATTCTAAAGAGCATTTGATTGGACAACATTTTGGATACGCCCCTGAGTGCAAGATGATATCACGAATATTTTTGTGCCATATTACAATACTGTTATTATGCATTAAAATGTACAAAGAGGTGCAAAAGTTTTTTCACTTTTCCAACAATAAATCATTTCCATTTAATTGGATCTGTTGAACACATGACGGGGCCAAAACTGTGGAAAGATAAATAGAAGAAAAAATGACTAAATAATTGTAAACATGATGATTAAAACGGACGCTTTGGAAAACGATGACGCTTTAGTCATGTGATCGATCCAACCAAAACAATCAAGATGGCGGCCGGTGTTACAGCGGCGCTGTTGTGTCTGAGACTCACTTTGATAGCGTTGTTAAAAAAATAAATGTCACTTTGTATAACCTTCACATTGCGCTCCTTCAAAGGCGAAGGGAAGTTTAGTCAGAATTGGTGTCCGGCGACGGAACAGGGGACAATCGCGTTTCAGACCGTACATGCAGCGGGGATTTCCCGCATGCGCAGTGACACGATTTAAGCGTTTTCATACGTTTCAGTGTGGACGAGCAACTTTTGGAAAACGCTTGAACACGTTAGTGTGGACAGAAAGCGTTTTGAAACAAAAACTAAATTTTCAAATGTATCCAGATTAATTTAGATGTTGCCTTAGTGCCTTCTTGAGCCAATGTCCTACCAAAAAAAATAAATAAATAAATAAATAAAAAATTCCAAAAGTAAATTAATAAAAACGAATTCTGTAAATGTTTTAAAAAAATAATTCTCGCAATTTTCCCTATTTGTAATTTTTTTTATTTTTAGAGAAAAAAAAACGTTTTTTTTTTTTTTTTTTAGAGAGAGAAAAAAAAAATGAAAATAAATTCTCAAAAATTCTCTTTTTGTTTTTTGTTTTTGGACACTAGACAGCAAAAACATTTTTCAAAATGTCACCTTCTGAAAAAAAGTCACAGTGGAGTTTGGGGTTTCCATGTACATTATTTTAAGATTTGGAAAAAAAAAAAAAATCCTGTTTAATAGCGGAATTTGTTTTCCTTGAACGCTCAGACTGCTCATATATTTGCACATATCGGAATCATTTGAAATAGACTTTTAATATTTTGTTGCTATACTTGAATCAATAGTTTTATATTTTTAAGTTGTAATTCAATTTCTTCATTTGCAACGCTAACCTACTTCTAGCTTGAAATCAAAGTTTGAGACGATGTGATTCACTTTGGAGCTGGTTGCTTTGGTTCATGGCTTCTAACACTTTTATGAAATCCCTATGGAGAAAACGAATGGGAAAAATACTTCCGGAAACAAGATGGCTGCATTAGCATATGAGTACACTAATCAAAAATATTCAGAAAAATACTCAATTGAACTATTTTTGGTATCAGTATTTTTCTGTGTGGAATTCAGTATTTATACCACCAACTCCACCATCTTGGTTTTTGTTTCAGAGCTTTTCGCAATATGTTTCGGAATTTCCTTCTCCACGAGGGATGCACATAACGCTAACTTGGAGTGGTGGCATAGTGAGCTAAAGCACATAACTGGTAATCAGAAGGTTGCTGGTTTGACCTCCACAGTCACCACCATTGTGTCCTTGAGTAAGGCACTTAACTCCAGGTTGCCCCGGGGGGGATTGTCCCTGTAATAAGTGCACTGTAAGTCGCATTGGATAAAAGCGTCTGCCAAATGCATAAATGTAAATGTAACTTTGAATCTGGCCAAAACTGGGTACCTCAGATCCATTAGAACAAGTAGGCAGCTATGAATGTAAGAGCCAGATATAATCAAGGGAAAAATAAACTGAGTTTAAGCATGTAGCACCGTTAGTGCTACAGACACGAATGATTCCTCAAATCGGCTCGTTTAGGAGAAGTTTGCTTTGATGTTTCTAAGTGATTGGGCACACCATTTTCCCCTCAGAAACTGTAAAAACCTAGTTTACAACTCATGCTCTTATACAACTCTGCTTTGTGCTCGAAGACGTCAGCTGAAGTTTGTTTGTTGCACAAGCGTTGTTTTGTGTTCTCTTGGTCTTGTGGCATTACAGAAGCCTCTCGGATCTCATGAGGTTTGGCTCTGTCCAACTTGTTTTCCTCTGTGGCGGTTAACTCAGCGATTTGGCCAGGAAAACAGAATGAGGGTTTGCTTCTGAGTTTGAGAGTTGGAGTCTGAGAATCTACGGCTGTTGCTGCAGGTGTCTGTATGTTCGCAAACGCTGTCCAACAGCGTAATATTTATTGGAATTGCTTTGAAAGCACTTGGATCTTTGGACTAGTATGAGCTAGCTGTATGACTCCCAAGCTGGTTTCAGAAAACTGTTGCAAACAAGCACCAAGGTGATGTATTGACCACTTTAAACTCGCTGTAAAGGCGAGATTTACGATGCTCTTCGACTCCTGACGGCAGAGCTCAAGGATTCAATGATGTCATGCGAGAGAAACTAAAGGGCACGAAGCGTCTCCACTGCGTTTGTTAAAGCTGTTAGTGATTCAGGTTAAATGAGTTTCCAGTCTTGAGGGTGATTGTGATTTAGCCTCAAGTCGTTTTTTATGGGGCCAAGACATGACTGCTTCCTCTCGTGCCTCCAGCCATGATGTCATGGGAATGTTCTAGGACCAGGCCGCTAGAGCAGAATGTAAACACCGTTGGCAGCCATTTTCTTCGTTTGGCCACGGTTTCAAGTTTGGCATTGTTTGTGTGTTGTTTGGCGGATATCTGGAGCTGGACCCGAAGAGAAGTCTTGGAGAAAACCAGATGTATAAGACTGTCGTGGAGAACCCAGAACTTTGTGGTTCTGAAATAGTACCTCACTCGCACACCGGGTACGAAGCGCACTTCTCTCCAGTGTTGGGTGTAATCCAAGTACATGTAGAATACATGAATTTGCCCCATTTACTTCCACTGTAAGTGCCTCACTGTAACCTTGATTTGTTAAGGGTGGGGTGGGGGTCTAAATTCATTTTTGTGGTAATCAACATTATGCCACAACTGTGCTGTTGTCATGGTTGCAGTATATATATATATATATATATAAACATAAACATTATATATACTGTAAATTCACTGATGAGCCAAAACATTATGCCTAATATGCTAATGTGCCAATCAAAACAGCGCCAACCCACCGTGGTATGGACTCTGCAAGACCCCTGAAGGTGTCCTGTGGTATCTGGCACCAAGACATCAGCAACAGATTGTTCAAGCCCTGTAAGGTGCGAGGTGGAGCCGCCATGGATCGGACTTGTTGCTCCAGCACGTCCCACAGATGCTCATCGAATTGAGATCTGGGGAATTTGGAGACCAGGGCAACACCTTGTTCCTCAAACCATTCACGAACAATGTGTGCAGTGTAACAGGGCGCATTATCCTGCTGAAAGAGGCCACTGCCATCAGGGAACACCATTGCCATGAAGTGGTGTACCTGGCTGCAACTATGTTTAGGTAGGCGGCACATGAATGGTTTCCCAGCAGGACATTGCCCAGAGCATCACACTCCCTCCTCAGGTTTGTTGTTTTCCCAAAGTGCATCCTGGTACACGGCGTACACGGCCGTCCACGTGATGTCAAATAAAACGGGACTCATCAGACCAGGCGACTTTCTTCCACTGTTCCAAAGTCCAGTTTTGACCCCCACATGCCCATTGTAGGTGTCTAACTTTCTTCATAGAGTGGCCCAAAATATTACTCAGGAGACATTAGTCACATTTTAAAATGCTCTTGGAATATATAATAAAATATCATACCAAATTGCGTGTGTATTACACACACAAACACACTTTTCAAGAAGACATCCAGTATTGTGACGCTTTGTTTTGCCATATTTAAGTGGAATATGTTGATAGTCAATATGCTGAACTATACTTCATTCAACCACTTAAAAGCATTTGACTAAAAGACTCAGAAAGTGAAATGACTTCAGATTAGGGGCAGTGGTAGCTTGGTGGTCAAGGCTGTGGGTGGTTCAGGGGTTCAAGGTCAGGGGTTCAAGCCACTGTTGGGCCCTTGAGCAAGGCCCTTTACCCCACCTGCTCCAAGGGTGCCGTACCATGGCTGACCCTGCGCTCTGACCCCAGCTTAGTTGGGATATGTGAAAATGGGGGGCAGTGGTGGCTCAGTAGTTGAGGCTCAGAGTTACTGACCAGAAGGTTGGGGGTTCAAGCCAACCAAGATGCCACTGTTGGGCCCATTAACCCCACCTGCTCCAGGGGCGCCGTATCATGGCTGACCCTGCACTCTGACCCCAGCTTAGCTGGAATATGTGAAAACTAATACATTTCACTGTATATATGCAAAAAAATGTGTGTATAATGTGTGACCAAAATAAAGGATTCTAGTGAAATGACTTCAGGTTACTTCTGTTTGCTTTGACTCGGTGTGTTAGTTATTTATAGTGTTTATCTCCCCATCAAGGCATTTATGAAGAACGCAGTGGGAGCTCCTACAAACTTACCCAACACATTTGCACAGCACGCTTCTATGCAGAACACGTGTGCTACTTACTGTGGCCATTGCGTAACTCAAGCGCTCGTAAAAGGTCAGAAGAAGAGGGTTGCTTAGCAAAAGAAGAAGGGATGAAATTTAATAAACAGAAGAACGGACCCAACCAGCAGGGATCTGCTGTCATGACGCCATTCGGCACTACGCCACAACGCTTCAGAAGCCGTGTTATCATTCTGCATTACCGAGTGAATGTACATCGTACAATTCATCGTTATTGCCTCGTTATCGACTTCATTTTGTGGCCAATCTTTGTTCTTGGAAAGTGGACGTCATACTGCCTGTAGCTTTTTAATTTAGTGTTTACTTGCTGTGGCCAACCTGTGACCAATTTTCACGTAATTTGCTAATAAAATTTGGATGTGGGTTGGTGAAACTGATTCTACATCAGGGTTTATTGACATTTGTTACACTCTATTTTTTAAAGTATGTGGACAGTCAAATGCCACACCCATATATGCATTAAATGTAGCTACAAGCTGCAATGATCGGGATCAAGCCCTGCTGATATTCACTATGCACAATGCAAAGAGCTCCAGTACAACACAGGCACAACTGTAAATTAGCAGAGGCGGGGTTTGAACACCCACCTCTGGTTTAATCGTCCAGAGCCTGATCCACTACACCACATAATCGATAAGTCGTCTATAAGAGCAATAGCAAAGATGTCAAGTTTAGAGTATTACAAAATACTACAAAAGTGTTGGTTAGCATGCTTACCGAATAGCATGCTAAGCTAATGTTGCTTACCAATTAGCCTTAAAATATAGAATGCCATACAGTTAGCATGCTAACCGATTAACATGCTAAGCAATCATAGCGTGTAGGTAGAATACTAAACATGCTTGTGGCAGGGCGGAGGGCGGGGCCGGGTCGTGATTCTGCACACCCGGTCCCGTATTAGGCTAACCAAGCCTCTGAGGTATAAAGGTCGACTGTAGGGGTTTGTGCGGGAGAGAGAGATTGTTAACGGACATATCCGTCATGTGTGTGTTTGTTTTCTTCTTTTAAGTTTATCATTAAACCATTATTTATATTATCAAGCCGGTTCTCGCCTCCTCGCAAATCTCGCAGGGATTTGCTCCTATTTTGACATAAATAAGTGCACTGTAAGTCGCTTTGGATAAAAGCGTCTGCCAAATGCATAAATGTAAATGTAAATGTAATGTTTACGCTATTAAAGGTCACATTCCGACAGATATCCACAGTGAAGGTGCTAGTCATGCTAATGTCAGTGATCAGATAGATGCAGATAATGCTAATGTTTACGCTATTGACGGTCACATTCCGACAGATATTCACAGTGAAGGCGCTAGTCATGCTAATGTCAGTGATCAGATAGATGCAGATAATGCTAATGTTTACGCTATTGACGGTCACATTCCGACAGATATTCACAGTGAAGGCGCTAGTCATGCTAATGTCAGTGATACCGTGCATGGAGAAAATGCAAACGTTTAAGCTATTGACGGTCACATTCCGGCAGATATCCGATGCAAAGGTGCTAGCAAGGCTAATCTCAATGATAGACTACGTGCAGACAGTGAGCTGTTTATGCTTTCATTCCCACAGATATCTGTACTGCAAATGCAAATCATGCTAATATCTATGATTCTTTGGGTGAAGAACGCTATCGTATCCACGATGAAGGAGCTAGCAAGGATAAGGTCATCGATAGCGGAGGTGCAGACTGTTCATGCTAGCGAGGGTCACGTTCATGCAGATATCCGTGATGAACATGCACATAAACCTAATATCTCTGATAGCATGGGGGCAGAATATGCTAATGTTTATGTTAGCGAGTGTGCTGATATTTGCAATGAAAGTATCTGTGATAGCTTGAGTGACGTTAGCGGCTGTGTTAGCCATCACACTGTCCATGAACCCAGAGTCTGATAATCAGTGTTTTGGTGACAGATATGGTTTAAGTTTTGATGAACTCACCCAATTGTGTACATTCTAATGACTTTGTTATGTAACTGAGGCTATAACGTGTTTTCGGTGATACATTTGCATTCATTTAAACTAAGACGGCCAGCATGTTCTGTGTAATCGCTCGTAAAATTATTCCTACATGGATTGTTGCATTCCATTCAAGCCAACGGGAAGAACGATTTCCTCATTAGGAATTCGCTATGCTCATGTTTTATGAATCAGGCTCATTATGTGCATTATAATGATTATGTGCATGTGGGAACCTAATTACTGTTTAGAAATGACCAATATATTTGATTTACAGGATTTACAGGATTGTCAGAATGATGTATTTAAAATTAAACATTTAGGGTGTTTTGACATTCGTTTGTGTATTTATGTGGCCGTGTTTGTTGATGCTGTGTGTTTGTGAGTGATGTCTCTTTTGTTTATGCAGTTACGAGGTGAGTTCACTTGCAGGCCTCTTAGTTTATGCTCTGGTTTTTGTTTTTTTTTTTTTTAAACCAGAATTCAAAGGGTTAAAACGCCAATGGTTTTCGGTCATTTTTGACAAAAATACATTTTTAAAAATGTATAAAAATTGTTTCCTTTATCTGAACAAAAACACACACAGAGAACCAGGACATCAATAAGTGGAGCTGTACTGTGGGATGATTTTGGTCTCATTATTATTAATGAATGCACACACAATTATGCATGTACTAGATAAATGTTGTGAATGTATTTTACTAACCACAAACAAATGCCATTAGATTTGAATCTGTGGAATTTAATGATTGTGCAACGATTTGTACAAATACAGACATATTTGCAAATAAACATGGTCTGTTCTACATTAATACATCAAAATTTGCTCATGTAAAAATGAATCTGTGCATTTCTGGATCAGAAGACACGCGTGCATTTATTGACATCTTGTTCGAATCGATCGTGTTTGGTTCATTTGGATTTTGAGACTTCCTTTTCGCAGTTTACAGCATTCCACCCACACACACACACACACCAACACACACACCCACACACACACACACACCAACACACACACCCACACATACACACATACACACACACACACACACTAATGTTGTGTTTCCATGTTTTATGGGGACTTTCCATAGACATAATGGTTTTTATACTGTACAAACTTTATATTCTATCCCCTAAACCTAACCCTACCCCTAAACCTAACCCTCACAGAAAACTTTCTGCATTTTTACATTTTCAAAAAACATAATTTAGTATGATTTATAAGCTGTTTTCCTCATGGGGACCGACAAAATGTCCCCACAAGGTCAAAAATTTCGGGTTTTACTATCCTTATGGGGACATTTGGTCCCCACAAAGTGATAAATACACGCTCACACATACACACACACACACACACACTCATAAATATACACATACACACACACACACACAAACACACACTCACACACACTCACACACACACACTCTCACACACACTCTCACACACACACACACGCACGCACACACACTCACACACCAACACACTCACCCACACACACACACCAACACACTCACCCACACACACCAACACACTCACACACACTCACACACACACACTCTCACACACACACACTCTCACACACACTCTCACACACACACACTCTCACGCACACACACAAACACACACTCACACACATAAACACACACTCACACACACACAAACACACACTCACACACACAAACACACACTCACACACATACACACAAACAAACACACACAAACACACACTCATACACACTCACACACACTCACACACACACACACAGACAAACACACACTCACACACAAACAAACACAAACACACACTCACACACACACAAACACACACTCATACACACTCACACACACTCACACACACACACACACAGACAAACACACACTCACACACATACACACAAACAAACACAAGCACACACTCACACACACACACACACTCACACACAAACAAACACACACTCACACACACACTATTACACACACACACACACTATTACACACACACACACACACACACACTCACATAAACTCACACGCACACACACACACACACACAAACACACACACAAAATCATAATGCACACTCACACACACACACACACACACACACACACTCATAATGCACCACACACACACACACACACACACACACACACACACTCATAATGCACCACTCACACACACACACACACACACACACTCATAATGCACCACACACACACTCACACACACACACACACACACTCATAATGCACCACACACACACACACACACACACACTCATAATGCACCACACACACACTCACACACACACACACACACACACACACACACTCATAATGCACCACTCACACACACACACACACACACACACACACACACTCATAATGCACCACACACACACTCACACACACACACACACACACACACACACACACTCACACACACACACACACACACACACACACATACACACACTATTACACAAACACACACACACACTCTCACACTATCACACATGTATTTGAGTTATTACATGTTTGTGTTTGTAATAAATGATTGTTATAAATGTTCATTCTGTGTGTGTAACATCATGGTCAGGTCTGATCGCAGCATAATGACAAAAACTGAAACTCAAATTCATTTAAACTGAGAAACTTTGACAAATAATATTTTGATCATGTATAAAAATCTCCAAATGAGTTTATAACATGTGATCAGACTCACAGTGTGTCAACAGTCATTGATATTTTATTCACATTCTCATATTTATTTCTCGTATAACTGACCGTGTCTCCAATCTGTAAACTCCAGCATGTGTGCGTTCAGACCGGATGAGCACATGTTCTGCCCCTGACGCGTGAGATTAGCGTGTTTTATGCTAAAATACAGCAAACAGGAAGTGGATGAGAGGAGCTCCGCTGTGATAAGAACATCCTCATCTGGAGTGTTTCCATTTACAGCAGAGATAAAACTGTCCACTAAACGGGGTGGACTGGTGAACAAGTGTCCTTATTTGGGAGTTTTTATCATGAAGCATGCTGGTGGTTAACTGCATGACTAGCTCAAGCGCCTTTGTCCCGCCGATTACCCTTGGGTCAAAGAAGACCAACTTTGGGATTGAGGTGGGGTCAATGTCAAAGGAAGAGTTTTGCTGAGTCAGCTCTGACTTTCCACCAAGCAAAGACCAAAATAAGCAAACAAACGGCAGCTTCGGTGTCCACCATGTTCATTTTGAGGGTTAGCTAGTCTCCGGAGTCTGATACTTCAGCTTGAGCTTCCCTCTTGCTTGTGAAATGGGCAGGGTGTGTGACATTGGCACCAGGGTGGCATATTTAGGGCAGGTTTTAGGGCAATGGTGGGAATGCAGGTTGATTTTGGTCTGACGGCTTGAGGTCCCAAGGCTATTGGCCACGTTTGACCAGTCGATAGGTCTGGCCCGCACTGGCCGCACTGGCCCGATGGTGGAAATGCGGCTATTGTGTCATCCAGGTACCTTGTAAGCACTCATGGATACTTTTTTTGTGATTTATCTACTCAGCCAGTTAACCATGGTGTTACTACAGTAATATGGTGTTAACATAGTAACCATGTTTCATTTTGTGGTTACTATAAACTACCATGGTGTTACTATGGTTACTGTAGCAAAACCATGGTTCATTTTTGTAAGGGTTAGGGTTAGGTTAAGGGGTAAGGGTTGGTGTATGGTATCTTTGGGACACACTGCAGAGATGCCTTGTTAGTATTTAATTAGGGGTGCAAATAGCCTCTGCCAAAAACGTACGTTGAAATAGCACGGAGTGATTGCTTTAACAGAAGCACATGTCATCGATTAACAACCTCTCAGCTATTGGTTAACAAGGTATAGTTAAAAATCAACTGGCGGGGGTCTGGGTTGCTACCACCCCTGGAGTCCAGAGCGAGTCCAGAGCGAATCCAGGGCGTGCTGAGTGACTCCGGTCAGGTCTCCTAAGCAACCAAATTGTCCCGGTTGCTAGGGAGGGTAGAGTCACGTGGGGTAACCTCCTCATGGTTGCTATAATGTGGTTCTCGCTCTCGGTGGGACGTGTGACGAGTTGTGCGTGGATGCCACGGTGGATGGTGTGAAGCCTCCACATGAGCTGTGTCTCCATGGTAACGCGCTCAACAAGTCACATGATAAGATGTGCGGATTGACGTCTCAGACGCTGAGGCAACTGAAATTCGTCCTCCACCACCCGGATTGAGGCGAGTCACTACGGCACCACGAGCACTTAGAGCGCATTGGGAATTGGGCGTTACAAATTGGGCAGAAAATATAAATATATATATATATAAATAAATAAATAGACTTCCGAAACCAGACTGTTGCGCTCTATTGACGGTGAGCCCATATGGACTCGCTCAACACATGCACACTACGGCTGGCTTTGTGACACTCTTTAGTACTGTCAACGACAACATGCAAAGACACGGACTGTTCGCATGGCCGCGCGCGGACAGTCCACGTACTGTGCCAATGACAAAATTTGCGTCACGCTTGGAAAACCGAATTATACTTTGGCTTCGACCAGTTTCCAGGCAAAATGGTGCATCGTAAGTCCTGGAGGTTGAAGTGGCGTGAAGATGACACCAAGGATAATCTACCACAATCTGACCTTCCACAGAGGGTGATACACATGCTAGGTTTTACATCCGCTCCACAGTTTGTTTGAGCAAACGAAACACAGGCTGATTTCCGTTAAGTTCATCATTAGCACTTATGTAACACTGTCTGCATGTCGTCATTGCTTACATGCGCCATCTGTGTGTGCTGTCTGTCATGGCTAGTTTAGATCTCTAACAGATTACATGAGCGTGAGTCTTTGTAAGTGTTGAGGTTGTCAGTTTTCGACTGTCCATATGGACTTGAAGGAGGAAGTTAAACCACAGTAACAGCTTTAGAAGTGACCGCTAGGGGTCATCAGTGATGGACCTAGGGAGGGCGCACTATTGAGTAAGAGGAGACGCATTCTGGCCCCGTTGTAACACACCCAGTGGAAAGCCGAATGGACATCTGCTATATCTGGCGCATTACTTCAGTTCACCTGAGGGGTATTCCATCCATCTAAATACCCTTCAGAGCTGTACTATCTGCTTTTTTAGACGTCGGATGGCTACTGCCATTGGCTGCATTGTCGTATCTCAAGGAAACGTCTGGATTGTTGTCCTGGGTGGTTGTGGCTCAGGTGGTAGAGCGGGTTGGCCACTAATTGCAGGGTTGGGGGTTTGAATCCCGGCCCACACGACTCCATGACTCCACATACCGAAGTGTCCTTGGGCGAGACGCACTGGCCCGCATGTGGAGTCGGCCCACACGACTCCACGACTCCACATACCAAAGTGTCCTTGGGCAAGACATACTGGCCCACACGTGGAGTCGGCCCACACGACTCCAGGACTCCACATACCGAAGTGTCCTTGGGCAAGACGCACTGGCCCGCACGTGGAGTCGGCCCACACGACTCCAGGACTCCACATACCGAAGTGTCCTTGGGCAAGACACTGAACCCCAAGTTGCTCCCAATGAAAGGCTAGCACCTTGCAGAGCAGCTCTACCGCCATTGGTGTGTGAATGGGTGAATAAAGCACTTTGAATACCACTAAGCTTAAAAAGGCGCTATATAAGTGCAGACCATTTACCATTTTACTCTGATATAACCCTTATTTTTGCGTCCTTTCCATGTCTCAAGGGCCCGTATGGTGTGAAAGAACCATCCGTGTCTGTTGCCGTTGTCTGGTTGGATATCATAAAGCCACTCTGGCTCGAGGTTCAGGATCTTTGGTCTTCCAGAAGTGGCATATTTTTAGCAGGACGTCCCAAAAGGAATAAGCTGCTTCCAAATACTTTCCAACATCTGCCGACCATCAGTGCGTCTGCGCTGTAATCCACCAATACATTCCACAGATGTATTTCCTTCACCTGGATCAAACTTCAACGGAGATAAATACCATTCCAGGCAAGATGGACAGATGCCTTTTATATAGTGTAGTTAAAGGTCATCCATTAAAGATAAGATCCATATTCATTAAACTCATGGGTCTGTAAATCGGTTGACTCTAAAACTACTGCTCTACCCTGTTATGCCCGATGGTAATTTAGCTTGAACCCTGTGGACTTGAGACTTTCTGCTCATTTGGGCTCATTTGGACACATTTGGAAAAGCACCCATTATTCTCACTTAAATCTGTAGGATGGAAGTCAAGTCTTTTGGTTCCTCACTAGCATTACGCTCAGAGGAAGAGCGTTCCAGAATGGCGGTTATATAACCAACCCCTCATTCTCAGTGCTTTATAGCTGTTGTTAAAAGGTTCCTGAGGAATGTCTAATGGGTTTTATTTTGCCCTGTAACTTCTCCAACCATCTTTCTCTGATGTCTATTCAAGGAAGCCATGAGCAATGAGCATTCAAGGTGTTCAATTCATAAATAAATCTTTTTATTTGTAACATAAAATTAGATCATAGATAATATTTACACTTTATTCCAGGATGACAACATTCAAATAAAAGAGCTACAAGTCAAGATAAATAATATTAATAACAATAATAAAACATTCATTCAACGTTTAAGTCAACTCATTAAAGTTGTGGAATTGGTTTTCTATAGCTGCCAAACAACAAGGATGCGATCACCCACTTTACAAGGGGAGCGTTACCGTGGGCTAGTTGGACCAACTCAACCTGGCGTCGTTTACTTGGAACAGGTTCGTTAAATTACGCATGTGTATATCTACAGATTGGAATATACACACACACACGCACACACACACGCACACACAAGTCTACCGGTTCAATAATTGTATTTAGACATCAAAATATACATCAAACGTTTCAAATTAACAACTACATTGTACAGTTCGATTCATCTTTACAGGTTGCTCCGTAATGAAGCTATAAATCGTATTGCTCCAGTGTGGAGCGAGCCGTACGAAACGCTGATGCGGTCTCAGCAAACAGTGCACTTCAAAGTCCCCGTAATGTAAGTCTGTAATTCCGTGGGAATCTAGTTACAACAGGAGATGTTGGTTGATTGGGCGGCAGACGGACCCCGCTGATCTTGCAGCCGGGCTGCGATTGGCTGTCGTGACTTCACTTGTGACGCGGCCCCGGTCATGGAAGGGTCGAGTTGGGATTCCCTGCCGCTCAGTCTCTGAACTTGTGGATGTCGTTGAAGAGTCTGTAGAAAGGGGAGGCGTTGTTGCCTTGGGAGCAATTATAGGTGCACTTGCAGGACTCGATCATCATGACGTTCTTGTTGAAGGTCTCGCCGTCTTCGCAGTGGAACTTGACGCGGATGGTGCGCGTTTGCTGCGGACTGCAGCAGCGGCCGTCCACGCAGGAGCCGCAGTACCTGGGACGGTACTTCTTCAGGCTGGAGCATCCGGCGTAGGTGAACTTCACAGGCTGCATGGACTTCTTGGTACGGTTGCATTTCTTTCCTTTCTGTTAAGCAAGACATAAAACAAAAGATAAGCTGGATGCACCCAATGACACCCAATGACAGTGGGTTTGCTTAGGCAGGGATGTTGCAGAACTCGAAGACGGCTCTTACCTTCAGGCTAGCGTGTTGCGACTGACTGCATGGACGGACTTCACAGATCCTGCTCTCCTTCACCAGTTTGCAGTCGCTGTTGTCATTAGTTATTCTAGTGGAGGTTCCAGTGCCGCAGGTCTTGGAGCATTGAGACCAGGGTGTAGTCTGGATTATGCACTTCTCGAACCGGCGGGATTCCGGCTGCGATCGGAACGCTGCGAACGAATAAAGCGCATTTTAAAACCTCACCCAAATCACATGTGTAAACCAAACATGCGTGCTATTCTAGGCCATCTGATTGGTCAGGTAGAGGCTTGAGCTTACCAGGGAGAGATTTGAGTCCAGCCTTGATGATGGAGATGAGCTCGTTCTTGTTGGTGAGGTCGCTTTCGGAATCATCGACTATTGGTTCGTTGCCAGACAGCTTGTCAGATGGCTCCTTTTGCTTTCCATCATCGCAAACCCATTCCTCGCAGCACTGGCCCGGGACTTTGACCAGTCTGGGGTTTGCGCAGCCCAGCGTGGGCAGGGAGAGCTCTTGCGGGCAGAGAGGATTGCACCCCACTGCCCCGTCGATGCACGTGCACTGATGCTTGCAGTTGGGTTGGAAACTCTCTCCATTCTGATAGATCCTGCTGTTGTACTCGCACGGTCTGCCCTCAGATTTGGCTGCAAGAGACAAAATGAAGTGCGTATTTTAATCTACTGTACTATCCCTAAAAAAGTAACTTTAAGGATCTCTGATTCAAGCACCCAAGTTACAGCATAACAATGAGAAGTTCCCTCCGGTGCACACATGCTTTCCATTCAGTGTCTTACTTTGGATAATGAGAAACATACCTCGGCAGATGCCCCTGGTGGCCCCATGGCTGGCCCCGAAGTTGCACTCCAACCCTTTGGTGTGATCGCATGGCTCCGTCCTGCCGCAGTCTTCGTTCAGCTGTCTCGCGCAAACTTTGCAGCAGCCGCAGCCGTCAGATACCAGACTGACTCCAGGCACGCACTTGGGTAGCTCTAGCGGGCACGAGCATGTTGCCGGGCAACTGGAGAAAACCTGAATGGGGGAGGAAAAAAACCCAGCGGGCTTTAGCGAGCAGTCAAGGATGAAACCAGGGGGGCAAATGTAAAAGTGTCATTTGAAAAACTTAAATGTAAATATTAATATCTATAGTGGCTACAGTCCTCCTACAGTCCAGCTATACAATATATAGCGCTCAAATATACAACTTCAGGGGGTGTTCACATTGGAAAACGTCTTCTTGCGTGATAAGACAGATAGAGGGAAGAAAACAGAACGCAGGAGTCGAGAGACTTTTAAAAACGCAACGCTCATGACTGCCAGACGCGACGCAACGGTCCGCCTGACGCACAGCGCAGATGGAACGCAACATCGCGTGAACGCCCCCTCACTCCCTGCTTTAACATCAATGCGAGAGAAATTAAGTGCGTCTTTTAATCCATATGCATTAACACCTCTACAGTGACTCTGAAAGGGGCAGTTCACCCCAAGAGTGATTGTGTGTTATAGAGTTATACTCGCTTTCTTCTCCATTACGCAAGACAACTTTAATAACACTCATATTAGTAATTAAAAGTAACTTACCACATTAAAGGGTGCAACAAAGATGACGATAGCAGCCCAAGCAAACATGTTTGCGTTCTCTCTGTAGATGTGTTTTGTATTAAACGAACAATTCCTCGGTGTAAGTCCTCGTTTTGCACGTTTGTCCGCTCGGATGCGTCGCGTTCTCGGTTTGTTTTCGCCGCGCTCTGAGAGTGAAGACGCGCTCTGCGCCTCTTTTATACCGGAGTGGCGCGTTGACGTCATAGTGCTGAACTGTTCCGTAAGTATGCGAGGAATGTTTCTTGGCGCGTTTTCCATCCGAGCTAAGCACCACCCTGTCTAACTTGCTTATTTTTTCTCCTAAATTACTTTTCCCCTCTCACCGAACACATCTTTTTTTACTGTTTCCCCTTCTATATTTCTCCATGCTTTCCACGTTTCCTTTGCGTAAAGTTAGTGCGTAAAGTCACTGGAGTCATAACTATTATTTAGGTTATGGTATCATAACACATCTAGACACATAAAGGGGCTTCTGTTCTGTTTTATGGGTTTGTTATTATAGGCTAAACTGCTTTATATATTCGTCGAGTATTGTCTGTCGTCGTGTGGATGATTAACGTTATTACTCGCCATAGAAATATGTCGTCGCCCCCGGGGGTCTATTAATGGCTTTTCGCGCATCACACATGCTCTAAAGTTAATCCACAGGATGCGCGCGCTGCCTTATCCATATCAGGAATGTGTCTTTTGGTTATGAACACGTTTTGGTAATATGTACAAAAAGTCTTCTATGACTTAATGGACCCTAAAAAATGTCGCGATTTTGGAGACGCTCTAAAGTGTAGCTTTACGACTTCTATTTTTGGCTCCTCTCTCTCTCTCTCTCTCTCTCTCTCTCTCTCTCTCTCTTACACACACACACACACACACACACACACACACACTATCTCTCTCACTCTCACTCACTATCTCGCTCACACACACACTATCTCTCTCTCTCTCTCTGTCTGTCTGTCTCTCTCTCTCAATTTTCAATTTTGTCAATTTAAAGTACTTTAAAGTACAATATTGTGTTAACATACAATATTGCCAAAGCATTAATACACAAAACAGATAATGACAAGACAAACAATAATAAAGATAGAATTAAAATAAGGTGCCAGGTAATGAATCAAATCAAATAAAAACTATAATAACAATATACACTATACAATATCAAATAAAATACGCAAGAGAATAATCTCTCTCTCTCTCTCTCATTTGTTGAGTGAGTGGAGTGTGTGTTTGGTGAGTGCATGTTTTTTTTTGTGCTGCTTTGGCAAAAAGGAGCTTTTCTTTTTTGGTTCAAAGCTTTCTTTTGTATTGTTTTACTGTAAATGAAGTTGAGAATCTTAAATATAGTTTATCTGGGGTGGGCGCCAAGTCCAGTGATTCACTGTGAAGAATGGTGACCCAAGGTGGAGACGTCATGGAGTGAAGGTGGTGTCCGCGGGGCGTGTAGAGGAATGTAGTTTGGCCATTGGAGAACTGACTGGTCATAAGTGTGTTAGCAGCGACAAGAATGAACAACTGGCAGAAAAGTGGAGAAAGTGAATGAAGTTGTGGAGGCATTGAAATGGAGGACTGTTTACTCCAGTAATCCCTCGCTCCACCCCCGCTCATCTCAAATGTACCTCCCTTTATTAAAGATGAGATGTTGCCTAAGGAATTGTCACGTTTTTGGTAAACTGAAAGCTCCTGTGGAAAAGACTGGGAGTAAATCGGATTGGTATCATTGAGGAGATGTACCTACATGGTCTGAAAGGACAACTGAACTGAGCTTGAGTGGATGATTTCGATTACACTGTCTTTGTCACCACAAACATGATGGAGTGTTTTGGGTGCGGCAAGTCTGGGCATCTCATTTGTGCGTGCCCAGAGAATAGAGCTCATAACAACAAACAAAGCGATGGTGCAAGTGAAGACAGAGAAGTTGTTAGCACCGCTCAGCGGTCCAATAACAATCTGACCACAACCAGAACGCCTCCTGGACAGGGAGTCGAGTCTGAAAGATCACGTCCCTCTAGTGCTGTATTAAACAGCAGTACATCTGTTGCTTTAGTTGGTGAGAGTGCTAATGAAAGTGAGAAAAAGTGAATGATTGTGAAGAATGATGGTGATGGGGAAATGGCTAGGGCCTGCAGAAAAGAGCATCGATGCCCTGTTTATACAGGAAATGTGCAGGGATGAAAATAACGCCATTGAGTGGGCTTTTATGACCATAGTTTAGTTGTATGCAAGGCTGGACTGGTAATCTGGTTTACTGGGCAATTTCCCGTTGGGCCGACGCACTTTGGGCGCACCGTTCATGGGCGGACTGGCCATCGGGAGAACTGATCGGACCTGTGGGTCGGCTGCGAAACATGCCGAATGTACCGCGATTAGCAAAAATGAGCCGCCGCGTTATGCAGAACCAACAGAGACCTGTTTCGTTATTATGCTCAGATTATAAAATAATTTGTAAAGTATTAGCAATTAGACTAGGGAAACTCATGGAAGACATTGTAAATGAGCAATCCTATTGTGTGCCTGGCAGATCTATCTTTGATAACATTTATTTAATTCCAGACTTCATTGATTTTTCAAAGAGTGGTGATTTAGATTTCGGCTTGAGTTACGTTGAGTGGGAAAAGGCGTTTGACCGAGTGGAGCATAATTATTTGTGGGAAACTCTTGATGCTTTTGGTTTTAATTTGGTACATTATATTAAAGTACTGTATTGTGACATTGAGAGTTTATTGAAAGTTAATGGTGGCGTATGTGTTCCTTAGGAGGGCTAAGAGTGAAGCAGTTCTGGTGGGGAAGTGGACAGCTGGGGTCCCTAAACTTCCAGATGGACTGACATGGACAAGAAAGGGCTTCAAATATTTAGGAGTTTATCTGGGTCAAAGAACTGTGAAGGGACAATCCCCCCAGAGCAACCTGGAGTTAAGTGCCTTACTCAAGGACACAACAGTGGCATCTTGGTGGTGCTGGGGCTTGAACCCCCGACCTGCTGGTCAGTAACCCTGAGCCTCAACCACTGAGCCACCATCTGCAATTTAGATGAACATGTTGGAATTATTTTTGGTTTTAAGTACACACACAGAGACGACAGAGAGGATGACATTTGTTCAATTTTGTTTTAAGCAAAGCTAAAATGACAAAGTTGAACAAGAGCGTGAGTTCAGTGTTGTATCTGTGGTTAGTGCTACGATAAAGTCAAGACTACTAATTGATTGTGTTGCAACATTTGAAGATATTTGGTGCCATGGGGGGGGGGGCATTGTGCTTTATTTTGCACAATCTATCTAATTGTTTTTATTTTATTATTATTATTATTATAAAAAATTGAAATAAATGTCTTCTCAAATTCAAATTCAAAATGCTTTATTGGCATGACTGTACATAATACAATATTGCCAAAGCTTGGAACACATAGAATAATTATAAAGACATCAAAATAATAAAGTATATAACTTAAATTTAAATGTACAAATTAAATTCATTGTACAAATTAACAGAGTTAATATTTTCTCTCTCTCTCTCTCTCTGCTCAACATCTTCTCTATCTCTCTCTCTCTCTCTCTGCTCAACAGCTTCTCTATCTCTCTCTCTCTCTCTCTGCTCAACAGCTTCTCTATCTCTCTCTCTCTCTCTCTGCTCAACAGCTTCTCTATCTCTCTCTCTCTCTGCTCAACAGCTTCTCTATCTCTCTCTCTCTCTCTGCTCAACAGCTTCTCTATCTCTCTCTCTCTCTCTGCTCAACAGCTTCTATCTCTTCTCTCTCTCTCTGCTCAACATCTTCTATCTCTCTCTCTCTCTCTGCTCAACAGCTTCTCTATCTCTCTCTCTCTCTCTCTGCTCAACATCTTCTCTATCTCTCTCTCTCTCTCTCTGCTCAACATCTTCTCTATCTCTCTCTCTCTCTCTCTCTCTGCTCAACATCTTCTCTATCTCTCTCTCTCTCTCTTTGCTCAACATCTTCTCTATCTCTCTCTCTCTCTCTCTCTGCTCAACCGCTCTAAGCGATTCCAGATGTGCAGTCTGACTCCAGACGTAACAATATTACCATATTTGGTCTGGGCAGTAGTCGACATTATTAACATTTCTTTTGGAGTTATCCAACCACAAAGCATTCCTGACAGCTTAAAGGGCCCTTAAATGTGCTCTCCATGGAGGCAATTCCTGCAGCTAATTTAATATTCATGCCTTCTGTCCATCACGTAGTGCAACACGGACTCAACTTTCCATATAAGATGTTAAAAAAAACAGTGTAGAGAGTTAAATAAGTGACTGTAATTCAGATTATAGTCCTGGGATGCAGGCAAACCAAAGCGACTGAGAGTAAAGGGAACGTGCGATGTTTAAATCGATATGTCAAGAGAACAGAGCCGTGTAGACGCTGAGATGAGATGCAGCGGAGCTTTGGAGAGCGGTCGCCTCTCAGGTGCGTGTTATTGGCTGTTTTTCTCTACTTCTTTAGCGTTTGCATGACAAAACAAGAACGTCAGTGGCACCATTAGTACTGGTGGTCTTCTCCGGATCTGTGAGGTTGCAGACGTCCCGTGTTAAAAACAGTCGAAACCCACCTAAGATGGTTTTACCTGGTTTAAACAGCTCTTACTGACAAGTGCCCAAAACCTCTTTAAACCCATCAAAACAGACCAGCTTGACCAGGCTGGAAGACCAGTTAACTCGGGTTCGGGCTGGTGGTTTAAGATGCCTGTGCACATGACAGATCAGACACGGGGCACAAGCTGTTGTGTTTATAAACACTGGGATTTAACTGGCTTTAGTATTTTCCCTGATTGCGACACTAGATGGTGATGTGTTGTTCTGTGTCATTGTTGTAAATATGATCCGTGAGCAAGTGCTTGACATAGCTGTCTGTTGCCGTCACCGCCACTGATGATTTGTAGTTTATAATTAGCTTTACAGTAGCCACAAATCAATGCAGTCACTTAAGTCACGCTTAAAAAATGTCAGAACGCCAAAGTATCATCTGTACGTAACTTGGTGTTCATATAGAATAGAAACTTGATATTTCCTGTCATGACATCATTAGTGTCTACAGTGTAATGTGTGTAATCCTTACAAGGTCAAGTGTGCTTGTGCTTTCATTTCTTTATTGTATATTTCCAATGTTAAAACACTTATATGAGTTCAGTAATATCAGTACGCCATTTGTAGGTTTACCCCCAAATGTAAACACTGTCTCTGTGGTGCTTTCATAATATTTCTCTGTTTGTTTTGAGTGGCCTGACACAGCAAAATGGACTCAACCAATGGCATGGGTTTGGGGGCGGGATTACCTGTTTGGTTGACCAATGGGAGACCCGGAGTTTTCAGAAACCTGTCAATATTTTTGCATATCAATTTGGTTTCGCTAATGGCGCAGGAATTACGCACTTATTTTAGGGAGTTCTGGGTGGTCGGAAGGCTGTTGCTAAGGTGTTATGAGTGGTTGCTAGGGTGTTCTATTTGGTTGCTAAGGTGTTGATGTAGTTGCTAGGGTGTTCTGGGTTATTGCTAAGGTGTCATTATAGATTGCTAGGGTGTTCTGGGTGGTCGGGAAGGCTGTTGCTAAGGTGTTATGAGTGGTTGCTAGGGTTTTCTATTTGGTTGCTAAGGTATTGATGTAGCTGCTAGGGTGTTCTGGGTTATTGCTGAGGTGTCATGATAGATTGCTAGGGTGTTCTGGGTGGTCGGAAGGCTGTTGCTAAGGTGTTATGAGTGGTTGCTAGGGTGTTCTATTTTGTTGCTAAGGTGTTGATGTAGTTGCTAGGGTGTTCTGGGTTATTGCTGAGGTGTCATGATAGATTGCTAGGGTGTTCTGGGTGGTCGGGAAGGCTGTTGCTAAGGTGTTATGAGTGGTTGCTAGGGTTTTCTATTTGGTTGCTAAGGTGTTGATGTAGTTGCTAGGGTGTTCTGGGTTATTGCTAAGGTGTCATTATAGAATGCTAGGGTGTTCTGGGTGGTCGGAAGGCTGTTGCTAAGGTGTTATGAGTGGTTGCTAGGGTGTTCTATTTGGTTGCTAAGGTGTTGATGTAGTTGCTAGGGTGTTCTGAGTGGTCGGAAGTCTGTTGCTAAGGTGTTATGTGTGGTTGCTAGGGTATTCTATTTGGTTGCTAAGGTGTTGATGTAGTTGCTAGGGTGTTCTGGGTTATTGCTAAGGTGTCATGATAGATTGCTAGGGTGTTCTGGGTGGTTCAGAGAGTGTTCTGGGTGATTACCAGGGAGTTGCAATGCGGTTGCTAGGGTGTTTTGGATGGTTGCCAGGGCATTCTACAGTATGTGGTTGCTAAGGAGTTCAGGGAAGTTGGAAGGGCTTTGCTATGCATTACTAAGGTGGTGTGAGTTGTTGCTAGGGTGTTCTATGTGGTTACAATTATGTTCAATTTGGTTTCGCTAATGGCGCAGGAATTACGCACTTCAGCTTCAAAATAAATGCTACTTGATTTTAAATTGTTATCTACTGCAAGGGTTGCCAACTGTCCCATATTAGCGAGGACATCCTGTTGACGGCGTCCCATTAATAGCGCTGAGAACTCAAGGGGGAGCCCTGTCCCATATCACACCACTCAAAATTCCCAAGTGTGTCGAAAACTTGGCAAGGTTGTTTCTAAGAGCGACTTAAGTCAAGGGTTTTCAAAGTGAGGTTTGGGGACCGCAAGGGGTAGCTGGGGGGGGTCTGTGGAAAATTTCTGAATTAGACATTTTTACCCTTTCGTTTGCTTTTTAAGACTGGTCAGAAATCATGATTTTTCTATTGATAGCTATAGTTTATAACTATAAGAAATAAAAACTTAAATCAGAATGGAAAGGAAAATGTTTCTCTTTAGGTTTAAACATCTAACATTACTGCAAACATTTTACAGAATATATATATATATATAGGATATATATATATGTATGTATATACACTGATGAGCTAAAACATTATGACCACCTGCCTAATAGGCTGTTGGTCCTCTCTGTTCCGCCAAATCAGCGCTGACCCATGAGGCATGGACTCTGCAAGACCCCTGAAGGTGTCCTGTGGTATCTGGCACCAAGACATCAGCAACAGATCGTTCAAGCCCTGTAAGGTGCGAGGTGGAGCCGCCATGGATTGGACTTGTTGGTCCAGCACATCACACAGATGCTCAATCGGATTGAGATCTCTCCATCATGTTTCTCAAACCATTCCCGAACAATGTGTCATTATCCTGCTGAAAGAGGCCACTGCCATCAGGGAATACCATTGCCATGAAGGGGTGTACCTGGTCTGCAACTATGTTTAGGTAGGCGGCACATGAATGGTTTCCTAGCAGAACATCGTCCAGATCATCACACTCCCTTTCATTGCAGGACGTTTTTTGTTTTTTTGTGTGTGACAACCTAAAAACAACGTATGCAGAATGTTCTCTAATGGCTATTTTTAGGTTTTATTTGTATGACCAGGGCTCGACGGGAATAATAAGAACTTGCTGCCTTTATATTTCAGGATACTGCAAAGGGAACCATCATATATGGGACTCCTGAATAACAGTTGGGCCACTGTATGTTGTCGTTGTCACGGTGAATCGGCGATGTTTTGTCAGTAGTAGCCTACATTCTGCATATCCCAATGCGGCATTGATCTAATGAGGTCAAATGAAGTGTGTTCCCCGGAGAGAGTGACCGTAGAGTGCATCTAGAGAAAATATGAGCTCATGGTTGCGTCTGAAGAGCTGACATCTGTTTCTACACATGCCGATTGCAGACCATACCCCTCTCTCCTGA
This sequence comes from Xyrauchen texanus, assembly GCF_025860055.1. Lineage (NCBI taxonomy): Eukaryota > Metazoa > Chordata > Actinopteri > Cypriniformes > Catostomidae > Xyrauchen > Xyrauchen texanus. Next base: position 3,446,072 of record NC_068300.1, read on the forward strand.
CGAGAGGGGCGCGGGGTTTTAGGAAACAGTGCTGTCATTGTATTCCAGTGGAGTCACCGCTCATTTTTCTATTCTGGAATTACACATCCAGGAACCTTTACAAGAGCGTTTTTCATATGTGTCCACCATGTAATGGCAAACATAATATTTTCCGTTGGTCTTCCACTTTCTTCCAGTTCCTTGGAAGCGGAATGGTGGTCTGGCAGCGACGATTGATTACAAATGCATGACCCAACCCCCCCAAAGCAGAGCTGGGCCGTGGCCACATTTCTACATTATGTAAAGCTTTGGCTATGTTTATTCTACTGTAGGATGCGGCTTGACACCTCCGGTGTGGAAGTACTGAGCTCTTCATACAGACTGTGATCTTATCCATGTATTCTGGACTGTTTGCTCTCTGGCCTCTCCTGTCATAGTTCACTGAGACTATGTGATGTCATTTCCTTTCTCTCTGTAAATGAACTGCGGCTGAAACCACAAAAGTGTTTTATCATCCTCTTCCACCCGTGTTTGCCCCAGGACTACTGTCATTTCACTTTCATGTGTCAATCAGATTCCATTAAATGTCATTTATTACTGGATAAGTTATCATAAGCCATAACTTATTCACCTCTCAATAGAAACAATACAAAGGTAATGTGTAGAAACTTTTACATTTTCTGAAGTCACATATTTTAGGGTGTTCTGGGTGGTCAGAAGGCTGTTGCTAAGGAGTTATGAGTGGTTGCTAGGGTATTCTATTTGGTTGTTAAGGTGTTGATGTAGTTGCTAGGGTGTTCTGGGTTATTGCTAAGGTGTCATGATAGATTGCTAGGGTGTTCTGGGTGGTCAGAAGGCTGTCGCTATGGTGTTATGAGTGGTTGCTAGGGTGTTCTATTTGGTTGCTAAGGTGTTTCTGTAGTTGCTAGGGTGTTCTGGGTTATTGCTAAGGTGTCATGATAGATTGCTAGGGTGTTCTGGGTGGTCGGAAGGCTGTTGCTATGGTGTTATGAGTGGTTGCTAGGGTGTACTATTTGGTTGCTAAGGTGTTTATGTAGTTGCTAGGGTGTTCTGGGTTATTGCTAAAGTGTCATGATATATTGCTAGGGTGTTCTGGGTGGTTCAGAGAGTGTTCTGGGTGATTACCAGGGTGTTGCAATGCGGTTGCTAGGGTTTTTTGGATGGTTGCCAGGGCATGCTACAGTATGTGGTTGCTAAGATGTTGATGTAGTTGCTAGCGTGTTCTGGGTTATTGCTAAGGTGTCATGATTAATTGCTAGGTTGTTCTGGGTGGTCGGAAGGCTGTTGCTAAGGTGTCATGATTGATTGCTAGGGTGTTCAGGGTGGTTCAGAGAGTGTTCTGGGTGATTACCAGGGTGTTGCAATGTGGTTGCTAGGGTTTTTTGGATAGTTGCCAGGGCATTCTACAGTATGTGGTTGAATAAGGTGTTCAGGTAAGTTGGAAGGGCTTTGCTATGCATTACTAAGGTGTTATGAGTGGTTGCTAGGCTGTTCTATTTAGTTGCTAAGATGTTGTTGTAGTTGCTAGGGTGTTCTGGGTTATTGCTAAGGTGTCATGATTGATTGTTAGGGTGTTCTGGGTGGTTCAGAGAGTGTTCTGGGTGATTACCAGCGTGTTGCAATGTGGTTGCTAGGGTTTTTTGGATAGTTGCCAGGGCATTTTACAGTATGTGGTTGCTAAGGTGTTCAGGGAGGTTGGAAGGGCTTTGCTATGCATTACTAAGGTGTTATGAGTGGTTGCTAGGCTGTTCTATTTAGTTGCTAAGGTGTTGTTGTAGTTGCTAGGGTGTTCTGGGTTATTGCTAAGGTGTCATGATTGATTGCTAGGGTGTTCTGGGTGGTTCAGAGAGTGTTCTGGATGATTACCAGGGTGTTGCAATGTGGTTGCTAGGGTTTTTTGGATAGTTGCCAGGGCATTCTACAGTATGTGGTTGAATAAGGTGTTCAAGGAGGTTGGAAGGGCTTTGCTATGCATTACTAAGGTGTTATGAGTGGTTGCTAGGGAGTTCTATTTGGTTGCTAAGGTGTTGATGTAGTTGCTAGAGTGTTCTGGTTTATTGCTAAGGGGTCATGATTGATTGCTAGGGTGTTCGTTCTGGGTGGTTCAGAGAGTGTTCTGGGTGATTACCAGGGTGTTGCAATACGGTTGCTAGGGTTTTTGGATAGTTGCCAGGGCATTCTACAGTATGTGGTTGCTAAGGTGTTCAGGGAGGTTGGAAGGGCTTTGCTATGCATTACTAAGGTGTTATGAGTGGTTGCTAGGCTGTTCTATGTGGTTGCTACGGTGTTGCTGTAGTTGCTAGAGTGTTCTGGGTTATTGCTAAGGTGTCATGATTGATTGCTAGGGTGTTCTGGGTGGTTCAGAGAGTGTTCTGGGTGATTACCAGGGTGTTGCAATGCGGTTGCTAGGGTTTTTGGATGGTTGCCAGGGCATGCTACAGTATGTGGTTGCTAAGATGTTGATGTAGTTGCTAGCGTGTTCTGGGTTATTGCTAAGGTGTCATGATTGATTGCTAGGTTGTTCTGGGTGGTCGGAAGGCTGTTGCTAAGGTGTCATGATTGATTGCTAGGGTGTTCAGGGTGGTTCAGAGAGTGTTCTGGGTGATTACCAGGGTGTTGCAATGTGGTTGCTAGGGTTTTTTGGATAGTTGCCAGGGCATTCTACAGTATGTGGTTGAATAAGGTGTTCAGGTAAGTTGGAAGGGCTTTGCTATGCATTACTAAGGTGTTATGAGTGGTTGCTAGGCTGTTCTATTTAGTTGCTAAGGTGTTGTTGTAGTTGCTAGGGTGTTCTGGGTTATTGCTAAGGTGTCATGATTGATTGCTAGGGTGTTCTGGGTGGTTCAGAGAGTGTTCTGGATGATTACCAGGGTGTTGCAATGTGGTTGCTAGGGTTTTTTGGATAGTTGCCAGGGCATTCTACAGTATGTGGTTGAATAAGGTGTTCAAGGAGGTTGGAAGGGCTTTGCTATGCATTACTAAGGTGTTATGAGTGGTTGCTAGGGAGTTCTATTTGGTTGCTAAGGTGTTGATGTAGTTGCTAGAGTGTTCTGGTTTATTGCTAAGGGGTCATGATTGATTGCTAGGGTGTTCGTTCTGGGTGGTTCAGAGAGTGTTCTGGGTGATTACCAGGGTGTTGCAATACGGTTGCTAGGGTTTTTGGATAGTTGCCAGGGCATTCTACAGTATGTGGTTGCTAAGGTGTTCAGGGAGGTTGGAAGGGCTTTGCTATGCATTACTAAGGTGTTATGAGTGGTTGCTAGGCTGTTCTATGTGGTTGCTACGGTGTTGCTGTAGTTGCTAGAGTGTTCTGGGTTATTGCTAAGGTGTCATGATTGATTGCTAGGGTGTTCTGGGTGGTTCAGAGAGTGTTCTGGGTGATTACCAGGGTGTTGCAATGCGGTTGCTAGGGTTTTTGGATGGTTGCCAGGGCATGCTACAGTATGTGGTTGCTAAGATGTTGATGTAGTTGCTAGCGTGTTCTGGGTTATTGCTAAGGTGTCATGATTGATTGCTAGGTTGTTCTGGGTGGTCGGAAGGCTGTTGCTAAGGTGTCATGATTGATTGCTAGGGTGTTCAGGGTGGTTCAGAGAGTGTTCTGGGTGATTACCAGGGTGTTGCAATGTGGTTGCTAGGGTTTTTTGGATAGTTGCCAGGGCATTCTACAGTATGTGGTTGAATAAGGTGTTCAGGTAAGTTGGAAGGGCTTTGCTATGCATTACTAAGGTGTTATGAGTGGTTGCTAGGCTGTTCTATTTAGTTGCTAAGATGTTGTTGTAGTTGCTAGGGTGTTCTGGGTTATTGCTAAGGTGTCATGATTGATTGCTAGGGTGTTCGTTCTGGGTGGTTCAGAGAGTGTTCTGGGTGATTACCAGGGTGTTGCAATACGGTTGCTAGGGTTTTTTGGATAGTTGCCAGGGCATTCTACAGTATGTGGTTGCTAAGGTGTTCAGGGAGGTTGGAAGGGCTTTGCTATGCATTACTAAGGTGTTATGAGTGGTTGCTAGGCTGTTCTATGTGGTTGCTACGGTGTTGCTGCAGTTGCTAGAGTGTTCTGGGTTATTGCTAAGGTGTCATGATTGATTGCTAGGGTGTTCTGGGTGGTTCAGAGAGTGTTCTGGGTGATTACCAGGGTGTTGCAATGCGGTTGCTAGGGTTTTTTGGATAGTTGCCAGGGCATTCTACAGTATGTGGTTGCTAAGGTGTTCGGGGAGGTTGGAAGGGCTTTGCTATGCATTACTAAGCTGTTATGAGTGGATGCTAGGGTGTTCTATTTGGTTGCTAAGGTGTTGATGTAGTTGCTAGGGTGTTCTGGGTTATTGCTAAGGGGTCATGATTGATTGCTAGGGTGTTCTGGGTGGTTCAGAGAGTGTTCTGGGTGATTACCAGGGTGTTGCAATGCGGTTGCTAGGGTTTTTTGGATAGTTGCCAGGGCATTCTACAGTATGTGGTTGCTAAGGTATTCGGGGAGGTTGGAAGGGCTTTGCTATGCATTACTAAGCTGTTATGAGTGGATGCTAGGGTGTTCTATTTGGTTGCTAAGGTGTTGATGTAGTTGCTAGGGTGTTCTGGGTTATTGCTAAGGGGTCATGATTGATTGCTAGGGTGTTCTGGGTGGTTCAGAGAGTGTTCTGGGTGATTACCAGGGTGTTGCAATACGGTTGCTAGGGTTTTTTGGATAGTTGCCAGGGCATTCTACAGTATGTGGTTGCTAAGGTGTTCAGGGAGGTTGGAAGGGCTTTGCTATGCATTACTAAGGTGTTATGAGTGGTTTCTAGGGAGTTCTATTTGGTTGCTAAGGTGTTGCTTTAGTTGCTAGAGTGTTCTGGGTTATTGCTAAGGTGTCATGATTGATGCTAGGGTGTTCTGGGTGGTTCAAAGAGTGTTCTGGGTGACTACCAGAGTGTTGCAATGCGGTTGCTAGGGTTTTTTGGATAGTTGCCAGGGCATTCTACAGTATGTGGTTGCTAAGGTGTTCAGGGAGGTTGGAAGGGCTTTGCTATGCATTACTAAGGTGGTGTGAGTTGTTGCTGGGGTGTTCTATGTGGTTACAATTATGTTCTGGACATAACATTGCTAAGCAGATTCTATACGTGGTTGCTACAATGTTATTAGTGGATGCTAAGGTGTTCTGGGTTGTTCCGAGGATGTTCCGGGTGGCTGGAAGGGCATTGAAATGCGTTACATAGGTGGTGTTAGTGGTTGCCTGGGTGTTCCATGTGGTTACAAAGGGTGTTCTGGAAGGTTGCCAGAACATTGCTAAGCAGGAGTTATGAGTGGTTGCTAGGATGTTCTGGGTTTTTTGCTAGGGTGTTCTGTGTTGTTGGATGGGCATTGCTAGATGGTTGCTACAGTGTACTGGGTAATTGAAAGGCCGTTGCTAAGCAGTTGC
>NC_068300.1:3458963-3478963 GCF_025860055.1 Xyrauchen texanus
ATCTAGACACAATGTATTGAACCTAACGCATGTTTACGCAGTAACCCCGTAGTACACACGTGGTTCGTTGTGAACGCCCCTCTAACTTGTTACACTGTTGCGCTGCGTGTCTGGAGCCCGTGACGTCATCACCGCGCTGTTTGTTCTTCTCCGGATCAGAGCTCGAGCTGTCAGCGTACACAATCGAGACCGGGAAAAACAACAACAAACGAGTCCGTAAACAAACCGCGCACAGTTTTTGTAACGACAGGCTCTCGGTGCAACGGTTCGCGACCCTCTCGACGCTTTTAACTCCGTGAGTGAGGAGCTGCAGCGGTGGAAACACGCGTGGAAGTCAAACATGGCGGGACTGATGAACGGATTCGGTTGCTTCACGCACGCCGTGGTTCGCGGGATCCCGCAGTCTTTGGCGAGAGAAGCGCTCAGGAGCGGCAGTCTGGAGGTGGACCTGCTCAAAGCGCAGGAGGAACACGATGAGTACGTGTCGGTCCTGAAGCACCGGCTCGGGCTGGAGGTGATCGAGCTGCCCGCGGATGAGACGCTGCCGGACTGCGTGTTTGTGGAGGATGCTGCGGTGGTGTGCGGTGACACGGCGCTCATCACCAGACCCGGAGCTGAAAGTAGACGAAAAGAGGTAAAGAACTCACCAAACCAAATATAACTCTGTGAGTGAAATTGTTTCATGCATATTAAAGTTGGACGCTTTTTTGACCCAGAAGCGCATCTTAACTAACAATAACAGCAGCATACGTCATTCATCATATATCATAACATCATATATTGGTGATGCCCATTTAACATGTCAACTGTATGCTGTCTGGTTTGTGTGCTAACAGGGGCGTAGATTCCTGTGGGGATGGGGGAGTAGGTAACCCCCTCAATAATCAAAACAAGCAAGTGTAAAACAAGCAACCCCCCGCCCCCCAAACTTCTATACCCTTGGTTGTTAATATCGCTGGCGGTCTTGTTGAAGCTAAACAGAACGATTTTCACTTGAACGCCCCTTCTCGCGCGTGCTGTGTGACTATTGTTGCTCATGCACGTGCACAGGAGATCAACTGTCAGTAACATTTTAACTAAACAACGCATTATATTTCAGTTTGTTTCTCACCTAATCTCATCCTATACTTTCATAACAATCACGAGTCTCATGAATAATTAATTCGACTTCTGAATTATACTTTAGTGGCCTTTTGAAGCTTGAAGAGGTGGTCGCCATAAACTGCCATTGTATGACATCACTGAGCATAACATTATTTCACAATATCTCTCTTTGTGTTCAGAAACATGCAGAAAGCCATATAGGGTTTACAGCAACACAGGGGTGAGTAAACAATGACTGCATTTACATTTTCGGGTGAACTGTCCCTTTAAGTATTTACCAAATGAAGCATATTATAGAGTGTATATTCACCATGCAACGTTTGTTATTATCATACGCATAACAAATTAAGTTGGAAACACGATGCATGTGCTCATATAGCTTGTCGCATTTTTATTTGCATGCTCTCAAAATGTAAAAAATATGGATGAATGGTGTCTTTGAAAGATTGAGATGCAGCAAAACACAACGAGGTGTCAGTGATTGGTTTTATTTCACCTCTAGAGGCCGCTGTTATACCGTAGAATCACGTTGTTCCAACTGTATGCCGTTCCAATCGGCAACTGTGCCGTCGTTCCAATCGGCAACTGTGCCGTCTTTCCAATCGGCAACTATCGGCATGCACGTGTGCCGGCGTTCCAATCGGCAACTATCAGCATGCACGTGTGCCGTCGTTCCAATCGGCAACTATCGGCATGCAAGTGTGCCGGCGTTCCAATCGGCAACTATCGGCATGCACGTGTGCCGGCGTTCCAATCGGCATGCACTTGTGTCGCCGTTCCAATCGGCAACTATCGGCATGCGTTTGTGCCTTCGTTCCAATCGGCAACTATCGGCATGTGTTTGTGCCTTCGTTCCAATCGGCAACTATCGGCATGCGTTTGTGCCTTCGTTCCAATCGGCAACTATCGGCATGCGTTTGTGCCTTCGTTCCAATCGGCAACTATCGGCATGCGTTTGTGCCTTCGTTCCAATCGGCAACTATCGGCATGCGTTTGTGCCTTCGTTCCAATCGGCAACTATCAGCATGCGTTTGTGCCTTCGTTCCAGTCGGCAACTATCGGCATGCGTTTGTGCCTTCGTTCCAATCGGCAACTATCGGCATGCGTTTGTGCCTTCGTTCCAATCGGCAACTATCGGCATGCATTTGTGCCGTTGTTCCAAAAAGCAACTATCGGCATGCATGTGTGCTGTCGTTCCAATCGGCAACTATCGGCATGCATTTGTGCCGTCGTTCCTAAAAGCAACTATCGGCACCGATTAATCCGTAAAACCGATATATCGGTCAACCTCTACTTTTGAAAGCAGACTTTGATGTGTTGCAATTCTGAGCACAGTTTGAGACAGTTTGAGGCAGTTTGAGGCAGTTTGAGGCAGTTTGAGGCAGTTTGAGGCAGTTTGAGGCAGTTTGAGGTTGCTGGTTCAGTTTTAGTTCTTGAGCACATTTCTACAGAGTTTAGGTACAGGTTAAAGTACATTACTTGTTAATGAATTGCACCAGTCAGTGAAAAATAACTACACCCTTTGTGACCCTCATGTGTTTGACCTGAATCTGGGTCATACCACTGACACATGGACCTTAAATTCACGTGCTTCTCTATATGTGAACCTAATGCACAGGATCTCTCCTCGTACGTCACAAAGTCCCTTTAACGCTGTTAATAATGAGCCCACTTTCACTGCAGATCTCTCATAGATCATGTCTTTGTCTAAGTGTGGTTGAGGTTCTGTGTTTTCTATGTTTGTGTCCCTGTGGGTTGAATCCAGCATTACTCTACTGCCCAGTGTAAATACTTCCAATAAGTACAGTTTGTTCAATATGAGTAGTGATAGTGAGTGTCCAACAAAACCGATTAAACTTAAAATGCCTTTATAAACATTTACATCACCTGAACAAAAAGTTTAATGTTTAGGTGGATGACACTTGACACTTAGTCTGAATGAAATAAGAAACAAACTCTATTTTAATCTAGAGGTCGATTGATCGGGGATTTTGTCGATATCGATAACTGAAGTGGTGCAAAGGCAGATAACCGATATATCGGCCGATAGTTTTTAAAATTGATTTATTAAACGTTAAAAAAATTATTTGTCTGAATGTAATAAGATACAAACTGTGTTTTAATCTAGAGGTCGATTGATCGGGGATTTTGTCGATATCGATAACTGAAGTGGTGGAAAAGATGATAACCGATATATCGGCCGATAATTTTTAAAATTGATTTATTAAACGTTAAAAAAAATCTTTGTCTGAATGAAATAAGAAACAAATTGTAATTGAACCTAGAGATCGAATGATAGGGGATGTTTGCCTATATCAATTACTAAAGTGATGAAAAAGGTTGATAACGATACATTTATGTTTTAATTGATTTATTGACTATTAAAAAAATATTCCTTTGTGTGACATAGTGGCTACAAGAGTCCAAAATTAGTAAATTAGTGTTTGTTGTGCAGCCAAAATATCTAATAACTCGGGATGTCATAAAATATTGATTATTGACCGGCACGTATTTTTATAGGTATATTTTCGAGGCATCGATAAGTAAGGGATAATTAAATGCACTTCGCGGAGGTAACCACCCTCTCACTGTGCTTGCTCTGTCATGTTGCTATGGTTACAAACAGCGCATTAATATTGATCAGTGATTAAAGCTGACCTTCAAAAAGCTTCACATTTTCAGATCCTCGACTGTTGGTTTGCATCACAACCATCACATCTTCTTCTCTCATCCAACACCTCGACGGCATACATCCACAGCTCCCCGTATGCCACAGCTCCCCCAGTGGACTCAAGTGTAACTGCGACAATTGGTGAGCGATTCATAGGGAAAGTAAAGTAATCAGCGTTGCTCACGGAAGCCAAATGCGCAAAGAAAAATCAATTTGCGATATTCAAGTCGTTTTTTAATGCACATCAATACTTTTTTGTTTTAAGAAGTTTTTGCATTAATAATCGTGACGGTGATGAGTCTCAGCGCCATTACAAGGCTCTATATGTAAATATTCACCAAATTAAGCTTATCGTAGCCTATATATTCACCAGATGAATGGTTTTGGCACTGTTAGCTATCGCCGTCGATTTAGCAGATAACCAAATGTTCCAAAAAGCAACTATCGGCACCGAATAATCGGTTAAACTGATATATCGGTCGACCCATTATAGGCTAGCATCATTTTTGCATCATTCAATGAACTATTTAGTTTCTCCTGGGCAATATTCTGAAGTTAAGTTTGGCTATGTGAGTGGTGGTGGTGTAGTGGTCTAAAGCAAATAACTGGTAAACTGGTAATCAGAAGGTCACTGGTTTGATCCCCACAGTCACCACCATTGTGTCCTTGAGTAAGGCACTTAACTCCAGGTTGCTCTGGGGGAATTGTCCCTGTAATAAGTGCTCTGTAAGTCGCTTTGGATAAAAGCGTCTGCCAAATGCATAAATGTAAATGTAAATGTATGGATACTAGCCCCAGTCTCCCATATCCGATATGGCCAAATTTGTACAAACACGATTTCTGTGCAACCACCCACAGTATCATGGCATGGGCATTATCGCATAATTATTGCGTTTAGACTTGTGATAATAATTAATGTGGGATTTTTCACACTTGCTGTTGCATGATTTAAACTTCTGTTTAACTGTGGAAAACCCTGATTTGAAGTATTGCGGTCAACAGTGCTGAATTCTTGGCAAATGCTAAATGACATAAGAGGCATTGGGGTGGAGTCAAACTGTGGAAGTAATGCAATCTACATTCCTTTTCACTTCTCATTAAACAGAATCAACTGTGTGCTGAAACTGTTAGTGAATAACTGTAGCAGGTCGCATCGTTGAGCATCAGGACGCAAGCGGTTGGCTTCATTCCCTCAAACAATGATTGTGTCTTTCTGAAAGGCACTTGGATTGAGTTATGTAGGTCATGCCGATGTTGCCAGTCGTTTGAGTGCAATAAGGGGAGCAATTTGGAGCCCATTTTAATGGGTACAAAGAGTCGCACTGTTCCATCGGGGAAATGAGAGAGCCAAGGTTTCATTCCTTCAAACAGACCAGAGAAATGTAGCGAAATCTTACAGGAATAGTTCAATTAACCCTCCTATAACCCTCCTATTGCATAGAGTCGATTGTGTGCCGGACATCAGTTGCTTTACACTTTATTATGTAGATGTTTTTGTACATATATTAATTAGTTTTGTTCATAAACACACACAAACACTCATACAGTCACACACACACACTAACACTCATAGAGTCACACACACACACACATACAGTCTCACACACATACAGTCTCACACACACAGTCTCACACACACATACAGACTCACACACATACAGTCACACACAGACACACACATACTGTCACACACACACACACACAGACACACACATACTGTCACACACACAACACACACACACACAGTCACACACACACACAGTCACACACATACAGTCACACACATACAATCACACACATACAGTCACACACACACACACAGACACACACATACAGTCACACACACACATACAGTCACACACACACATACAGTCACACACATACAGTCACACACACACATACAGTCACACACACATACAGACACACACATACAGTCACACACACACACACACAGTCTCACACACACACAGTCTCACACACACACTGTCTCACACACACATACAGTCTCACACACATACAGTCACACACACATACAGTCTCACACACACACTGTCTCACACACACATACAGTCTCACACACATACAGTCACACACAGACACACACATACTGTCACACACACACACAGACACACACACAACACACACACACACAGTCACACACACACAGTCACACACACACACAGTCACACACATACAGTCACACACATACAATCACACACATACAGTCACACACACACACACAGACACACACATACAGTCACACACACACATACAGTCACACACACACATACAGTCACACACATACAGTCACACACACACATACAGTCACACACACATACAGTCACACACACATACAGACACACACATACAGTCACACACACACACACACAGTCTCACACACATACAGTCTCACACACACACTGTCTCACACACATACAGTCACACACAAACACAGACACACACATACTGTCACACACACACACAGACACACACATACTGTCACACACACAACACACACACACACACAGTCACACACACACATACAGTCACACACATACAATCACACACATACAGTCACACACACACACAGACACACACATACAGTCACACACACACACACACACACACAGTCACACACACATACAGACACACACATACAGTCACACACACACACATACAGTCACACACACACATACAGACACACACACACACGCAGACACACACACACATACAGACACACACACACACATACAGTCATACAGTCACACACACATAGTCACACACACACATACAGACACACACACATACAGTCACACACATACAGTCATACAGTCACACACACATAGTCACACACACACATGCAGACACACACACATACAGACACACACACATACAGTCACACACACATAGTCACACACACACATGCAGACACACACACATGCAGACACACACACATACAGTCACACACATACAGTCATACAGTCACACACACATACAGTCACACACACATACAGACACACACATACAGTCACACAGACACACACATACAGTCACACACAAACACACACACACATGCTGACACACACAAACACTCACACATACAGTCACACAAACACACACACATACAGTCTCACATACACACATACAGTCACACACACATACAGTCACACACACATACAGACACACACACATACAGTCACACACAAACACACACATGCTGACACACATACAGTCACACACAAACACTCACACATACAGTCACACAAACACACACACATACAGTCTCACATACACACATACAGTCACACAGACACACACATACAGACACACACACATACAGTCACACACAAACACACACACATGCTGACACACACATACAGTCACACACAAACACACACACACATACAGTCACACACACATACAGACACATACAGTCACACACAAACACACACACATGCTGACACACACATACAGTCACACACAAACACACACACATACAGTCACACACAAACACTCACACATACAGTCACACAAACACACACACATACAGTCTCACATACACACATACAGTAACACACACACAAATACAGTAACACACACATACAGACACACACACATACAGTCATACACAAACACACACACATACAGTCACACACAAACACTCACACATACAGTCACACAAACACACACACATACAGTCTCACATACACACATACAGTAACACACACACAAATACAGTAACACACACATACAGTAACACACACACACAAATACAGTAACACACACACACACATACAGTCACACACACATTCCTGTATAAAAACAGAAATGACGGATGTAACAAACATAAACTAAATCAAAGGTTGTACTGTCTGATGGGGTGTGATTAATAACGTTAGATTTGTCTGTTAACATGCCAAAAATATAAAAATGTTTACATGTATAAACAGTTCTGAACTTAATGACCAACAATATAGTTTAGATGAAACTCATCGGGTTATCACTGCTTTATGAGCTTTTGGCCCTCTAGTGGTTGAAGCATAAATCTGCAGCTGACTCGCGGAGGAACATTGTTTTGATCATTACATGACTTGATCATAACCATAGTCACATGTCATCATCTTATCATATCTGGGTGAGAAACAGATACATATCGAAGTCCTTTTGTACTCTAAATCTCCACTTTCACTTTCACATTCTTCTTATTTTGTTTTTGGTCTTATCCATTCTTCGTACATATCACCACCTACTGAGCAGTGAGGAGTATTTATGGTAAAAAAGGACATACATATTGATCTGTTTCTCACCCACACCTATCATATCACTTCTGAAGACATGGATTAAACCACTGGATTACATTTATGCTGCCTTTATGTGCTTTTTGGAAGCATCAAAGTTCTGGTCACCATTCACGTGCACTGAAAGGACCAACAGAGCTGAGATATTCTTCTAAATATCTTCATTAGTGTTCTGCAGAAGCAAGAAAGTCAAACATACTCTTGATCGGCATGAGGGTGAGTAAATGATGAGAGAATTAACATATTTGGGTGAACTGTCTCTTTAAATGATCATAAAAATACTAGTCCGTATACACACAAATGAGCTAGTCACAGGCTTGTGTTTTAAATCAAACTTTTAATGTGCATCCGGAGTGAAAAACTCCCAAATCTATCGAAAGACATTGAAAACGGTGTACGGACTACTTTTATGGTGCTTGACTTTATGGGTGTTTTTAGTGCTTGGCAGCTGTGGTCACTAAGCAGTGTTGTTGCATGGAGGTTTGATTCATTCGACTGCGATTTGTACCAAACAAACATTCTTTAGCCTTCAAATGGAGTAGCTAAGCGAAATGCACAGTTTGATGGTTTCATAAATCTCTGTCGGTGTACTCTTAAAAAGATTTTTGTTTAATTAGAAGAGATTTAGATTGTTTGTAGCCTTTAAAAAACCTGTTAGCACACAAAGCACAAATTAGCTCTCTGTGTCAGATATAAAACTGTTGCCATGTGAGCAGCGATTGTGTTCGTTTCACAGCATTCCTGGACAACAAAAGCTGCCGCTAACAGCCCGACTGTGACCTTTAACCTCTCTGGAGTGTTTGTGGTTAGATATAAAGTGTTTATTTCATACACGGCTAGCTTCAGGAAGGATTCACCTTACCGTGTTCAGAGACAGTTTAGTCATTTCATAAATTTTATGTAAAAATAAATCAATAATCTGCAAGTGGCCTTGTTACAGTGATTTTTATTATTATTGTTTTGTGAGGAATTGTTCACCGAAAAATGTACACATTGCAGCATCATTTTCTGCAAAGCTGCTTTGAAACTTTGAAGCTCCAAAAAGCACATAAAGGCAGCATAAAAGCAATCCATATGACTCCAGTGGTTTAATCCATGTCTTCAGAAGCATGAAATCATGACCGTGTCTAGAGACTGCAATGGCAAGATCTAGAGCACAAAATGAGTTATATTTTGATCTGTTCTCACACACACCTGTCATATTTCTTCAGAAGACATGGATTAAACCACTGGATTACTTCTATACTGCCCTTATGGGCTTTTTGGAGCTGTTTGGTCACCATTCACTTGCATTGGATGGATCAACAGAGCTGAGATATTCTTGTAAAAATCTTCATTTGTGTTCTGCAGAAGAAAGAACATCACACACATCTGAGATGGCATGAGGGGGAGCAAATGATGACAGAATTATCATTTTTGGTTGAACTGTTCCTTTAAAGGGGTGTGTCTAAAACATCCGTAATCATGTTAAAATCGTATAATCCCCTCAGCAGTCCGAACTGTCCTCCTGTAGTCTTCTGATGCCTGATTTTATAGCTGCACCGAACCAGACAGTTATTGAAGTGCAGAGGACATTTGGTGCTTCATTACACATTTGGCTGCAGTTTCCATGGAAACGTCCAGCAGGGGGCGCCAAAAGCGAGTGAAATTGTGTCGTAATCAGACAAGGGTTTTTAGGTGAATATAAGTTGAAGGTTTTAATGAGTGAAATATACCTTTCTGGACTAAAAATTTAGCCTAAACCTATCCGATAATGTCTTAAAATGAGTTTCATTCTGAGCCATTTGAGGCATCATTGAGTCTGTTTCATGTAGTGTGCGTCATGTGGATTATCTAATGATCTATACATCTGATTATCTTGTGTGTGGGCTCGTTTGAAAGATAATCAACTCATCTAAATCTAAACATTTAGTTTATTATTCGTGAAGTTATAAGCGAAAATGCACCATACATAATTGACAAAGACATATATTTAGCTATTAGTCACTATATTCTATTTCTGTGAGTAAAACAAGTAACCAGGTTGTATTTTACGCTTTGAGAGCTTATTTTAACAGTTTGATGTTTTTACTGATTTCAATAATACGCAATAATGTGCTATTTTTGTTTTTATAAATGATTAAAACGTAACACTACTGATTTGTCTGCAGATTTCAAAGCACTTGTTCAGTTTTGGTCATAATATCTACATGCAGTGGATAGTAGAGCTTAATGTTTTGATGAGTATTTAATATTAATATTTAATATTTAAATATTTTGTTCATCTAGCGGGTCTATCCGAGCGTAAAAGGTTCATTCATTTGAAACATTTTTGTATTTGTTTAGGCTATATTCAGTGTTAGCTATGAAATTAGCATTAGCAAAACAAGAGTCAGTCATTTTATATGAAAAAGGTTAAAAATATAGTTTGGTATATATATTAACTTCTCTTCAGTTCTCAGAACTCTATAGATGTATTTCTCAACAGGAAGTCACATGGTAGGCTACAGGAACAAACTGAACGAAACTGCTGCACTAAACACATTATTATTCACTAACTGGCCCTTGTGACAAAAGTCTGAAGGTCAGAGCTCATGTTTTGGGTAAAAGTTCAACTTTAGCTCACTATCTTGTGCCATTTGTCTCCGAGCAAGTGTGTGTTTGAGTAAAACAGTTTTCATGTGTATTGATTGGTCTAAATGCACACAGTCGTTCACTGTGGCATGACTGATAGCCCCTGACAGGTCTGTCTAAAGATAACACTTAACTTTGACCTCATGCTACTCAAACAACTCTGATCAAAGCCATCGCTTGTATAAATCATTCAAGATTTCATTTGATAATTCACTCATGAACACTGAACATGTGGCATTGGGTTAGTATGAGGAAGGTGTGTATTTATCACAGAGTGTCTTGAATGATGACATTAAAACTAGTTTCAATAATGTGAGAGAAGTAGAAAATTCAGCGGGAAAAACCTGGAAATATCGTGTAACTTTAATGTGGGGCTTGAATAATGGCCTGAATAAGGATTCGTTTTTATATTTAATTCTGCTGTTTGTGAGTGATTTTGTTTTTAAATGAATATAATTGGCCTATAGTTCACAGTTCAACATTTTGCAACTGAATTTGCAATTTGTCGGAGAAAGAAGTGCCTTTATAATAAATCTATGACATGTCAATGCACACGTGTGCGCCAGACGGACGCTTTTGGAGCGTCTCACTTTTTGTTTTGTTTTTTTTTTTTTTGCCACGTCATAAACTGTGTTTTTAGGTCACTGTGTCAAGTATAAGTAGTTTGAAACTTATAAATATATATATATATTTGTAATTGTGCTCCGTCGAGCTGTTTTTGTAAATGCAAGAACACATTCTCAGCCGCTTTCGCGAGTGTGGCTTGTTCTCTGTAAGCTGTGTGTTGCCTATATAGCTGGAGTTCCGCTTACTGCCCCCTGGAGAAAACAGGTGGTACTACAAGTCTGTAGTATTGCTCAGATGGTAGGAAACTTCCTTGTTATGGTCCGGGACATGATTGATAATACGTAAAAACATTACGTTTTTTTTTTTACAGGTTTTTTATTTTTTATTAATCGCACTGAATTAACGTGTTAAATTGACAGCCCTAATATAAATATAGCCTATATATAAGGGCTATTAACTATATACTAAATACGGTATGTGTATGATGCCATGCAGCCAAAGTGAGACGCTCCAAAAGCATCTGATGCACATATACATTAGCAGGTCCTTATAATGAATCTATCTCTGTCAGATTGAGCAATTCAATTGCAAAATGGATTACTGTGAACTATTGGCCAATTATAGGCGTATGTTCAATAATACGGAAATAAACAATATATTGCATTATAAAGCCACTTTTTGTGCCTTTTTTAATGCTTGTGTGCCAAAATAATGTCTTGCATTTTAATTATCTGTATTATTGTTTTATAATATATATAATAATAAGAATTATTAATATTATAAAATAATAATAATAATAAAAATTATAATAATAATTATATATATATATATATATATATATATATATATATATATATATATATATATATATATATATATAATAAAAATTATAATAATTATTATTACAAAATAATAATAATAATTATATATATATATAAAATTATTATTATTTTGTAATTATTTAAATAAAACTATTTATAGTTATTGAATCGTTATATATTAATTTATTGTTATTTGATGGGCATTCTCAGCAAATATTTGTGTTTGCGATTAATTGCGATTAATCTGCATATCATGTAATTAACTTTGATTAACACTTTCGATCGATTGACAGTCCTAATTTAAATGCATCTATTTCAAATGATTTTATCAATATTTATTTCATTATTGGTATTTGAGGGACTTTCTCATAAAAGTTTTATAAATGCGATTTAATTAGATTAATTAATCAGCATATCATGTAATTAATTTGATAAAACATTGAATTGATTGACAGCCCTATATATATTTTTTTTAATTATTATTTATTTATTTATTTATAAATGTTTTTTTTCATTAAAAAAAAAAAAGTTTAATATTTTTAAATGTTATTTTTACAAATATATTTTCCTTTAGAATATCATGTAATATTGTAACATAATAACTCATGCGAATGACACCAGGAGTGTCTGTTGAGGACATTTACCGGGTCAATTTAGTTTTTTTTTTATCAAAATGTTGGATTATGTAGCCTCTAATTTTATTTCCTGTTACACTTGATTAACCTCGTGTTTTACACCGACCTTCACATTAGAAGCAGAGTTCATTGCACAGATTTCCGGACGCCTGAGTGTCTTTAAGATCTGCTGAGTGTTTCCTGTGTCAGCTGTGTTTAGTCGAGTCTGTCTCAGATCA
Organism: Xyrauchen texanus; assembly: GCF_025860055.1. Lineage (NCBI taxonomy): Eukaryota > Metazoa > Chordata > Actinopteri > Cypriniformes > Catostomidae > Xyrauchen > Xyrauchen texanus. Next base: position 3,471,891 of record NC_068300.1, read on the forward strand.
CGCTTGACCTCACAGTTCACTGTCCATCACAGGCGCCTACTTCAAGATACAAGCGGTATCACATGGACCCGAAACAATAATTGCCATGTTCAGAATAGCATACTGCCATACTATTACATAGTACTTAACGGGATGAACACAATCACCATTGCGTCTTAATTTAGTGTTGATGCTGTTGGATCCGTTTCTAAATAGAATTGAAATGAAAAGAAAGGTTATTTTGCACTTCAAAACAACAGAAGTCACATTTCACATGTATGGACCGTATCTGATAGAACATTCAAAATTAATACTATGCATATATGGGGAAAATACACGGCAATGTCAACCATATCATTGACAAAGAAAACGTTTTAACCAGACAAACCCCCCTTTCAAATTATGTACAGCAGTATAATGGATAATGCCATCCGCAGCACTAGAGGGCGCCGCTTGCTCGCACAGCGCTGACTGAAGCAGCCTTTTATGCTGAAGTAATCGCACAAGGCCATATAGTGATTTCATTCTTAATTTGATCAATCATGCAGCATTAATGGATATCATACCGAGGTCAAAAGTCAAAGTGTTTTGGATGGATCGGAAAGTCTCAGTTGCCTCCGCGAGATCTGAGACAGTCAATCCGCGCATCTTATCACGTGACTCGTTGTGCATGACACCGCGGAGACTCACAGCATGTGGAGACTCATGCTACTCTCCACGATCCACACACAACTCACCACACGCTCCATTGAGAGAACCACTAATCACCACCACGAGGAGGTTACACCATGTGACCCTACCCTCCCTAGCAACCGGGCCAATTTGGTTGCTTAGGAGACCTGGCTGGAGTCACTCAGCACGCCCTGATTCGAACTCGCAACTCCAGCGGTGACAGTCAGCGTCAATACTAGCTGAGATACCCAGACATCTTTCCTTTAAGCTTTATTTAATCTTCAGCGCTCCTATAATACACTGACATCTTGAAAGAAGTTCAAGGAACTGTTCCCCGGGAATGTCTTTGATTTAGCTATTAAGGATTGTTGTTTGTGATCGTTGAGTTCTGCAGAACTGTTGGAGACATGTTTTTATTGTAGGTGGTTTTCCACAGAACACTGCGTTGGCAGTGCCGTACAGAATTCCCAAGAAGCAGAATCTGTTCTTAAACTGTTGAAACTGTCAAAGCACTGAAGTATTGCAGGATGCGCGGCCAGTTTTGTCATTAAATACACAGTTTAAAGACAGAAGGTGTTGTGTGTTGGGCACATCGGAGGTTTAGGAATGTCTGTCCGACACCGCAACACCAGACAAAATAACGGCATGTGTGAACAGGACCAACGTTCCTTTCAAGGAAAGGCAGCCCATCTTGGGAGCACATATGGACAGCTGCTTTCTATGGATACAAGCGGCATGAATCTACAGCTCCTATCCACTTCAATAGGGAACGTTGGAAACCTCAAACAAGGTCAAGATCTACTATTTCGGCAGTAAAATCTGACAACAATAGTGTCAAACATTGAGCTTCTTTAGCTCAGATCATGTGGGCTGAATAGCCTCTGACAGGACCCATTGGGAAAACATGCTTTAAATGCAGCTGGGAAGCTTGTACGTCTAAATTTGGCATTTATTATCATGATATGTCATGCATTTATATCAAAAACATAACAAGACAAATACAAAACAAAGTGCAACAATAAAAGCTCTTTTTATTTTAATAATAAAAAAAATACATAAAACAAAGTCCTCGTGGTGGCGTAGTGACTCGCCTCAGGCATCCCATTCGAATCCCAGGGTGTGCTGAGTGACTCCAGCCAGGTCTCCTTAGCAACCAAATTGGGCCGGTTGCTTGGGAGGGTAGAGTCACATGGGGTAACCTCCTTGTAATGTGGTTCTCGCTCTCGGTGGGGCGTGTGGCGAGTCGGATGCCGCGGAGAATAGCGTGAAGCCTCCACACGCGCTACGTCTCCGCGGTAACACGCTCAACAAGCCACATGATCAGATGCGCGGATTGATGGTCTCAGATGCGGAGGCAACTGAGATTCTTCCTCCACCACCCGGATTGAGGTGAGTCGCTACGCCACCACGAGGACTTGGAGCGCATTGGGAATTGGGCGTTACACATTGGGGAGAAAAGTGGAGAAAATTTAAAGAAAAAAATAAACTACATTTTCTTGCATTGTCTGAGGCAGATCATTTAATTTTATTTAAAATGTAAAAAGTTGAAACTTTTGGCAGTCTGATCAAATAGTGAGTAGCAACATAGTAGATGCTAAAATATAGTAGGTCTTTCGGGTATAACATGTAGGGATGCAACGAACGATTATTATGATAATCGATTAATCTAACGATTATTCTGCGATTATTGCAACGATTAATCGTTAGCTCTTAAACGATTATTCTGCTTGTGTTCCGACTCAAAAGGTTGTATTAAACGTGCTTACTAACAATAAAGAGGACAAAATCATCTTTTAAAAATACTAATTAACCTTCAATGAATTAAAGGGGGAAAAACTTTTTATAAGTTTAATTCCGTAAAGAAACTGCAAAGAAATCCTCTTGTTATCAAGTGTTTTTCTCTTGTTTTCCATTTAAAATGGTCTAAAAATCCTTAAAACAAGATATTTTAAAATATTTGTATTTTTAATATTATATTCAACATTCTCAGATAATATTTGTTTCTTCTGCAGTAGCTGCTAAATTAAATGTACATTGTTTTAAATGAGTTTTACATATTTTTATTGGAAAACAAGCCAAAACAAAAACAAATCATAAACGTCTTTTGTTGCCGTGTATAATGGGGGGTGAATACTCTCTCACCTTTCTGTTCACTTCAATCCATCTTTAACTCATAAAATAACTCTCTCTTATTAATAAAGCTGTGTTGCCAGTTTTCTTCAGGATAAGAAACACACAGTGACACGTATATAATGATTCAATCAGTCACGAGCAATCACGTTACAGTCTAGCTGCTTTAAGCACATTTGAGGGGTGCAGTTTCAATCTCTCCCCCTCCGATCGGGACATTCACACGACTCACAGAAGAGGCGCTGACCGCACAAATGCCAGTTTCAGAGTTTGTACTTATTTACATGATCCGCTTCCGTATTATTTGATCTTTAATAAAGCTGTAACACATTAAATATAAACTGCATTAAAGATGTAACGCCGGGGTGTTTCCTTTAAAGAGCGCTTCTGTATTTACTTATTTGGTATTTTTCTATAATTCCCTTGTACTTTGTGCTCTACATCAGCTGAAGCTGTTTGGAAAGTTTCGAGTGCATCTGTGATCCGTGTAGTTCTTCCTCTCCTCAGTGTGTGTGTGTGTGTGTGTGTGTGTGTGTGTGTGTGTGTGTGTGTGTGTGTAGAGAGAGCTCTGGAATGAACCTCTCAATGCGTCCCACGCGAGTCTTTGTGAACTTTTGCGCTGGCGTTTAATTCAAAGCACACACTGTAGCTCTTTGTTTTGACTAGTCAGTGCTGAGACTGATCCGTCTGCATCCTGTTCGGAAGTGACCTGGTTTCCGTCTGCACCGATATCACGTCTTCGTGAGAAATGAGAGTCTGATACGGGACGCCATTCTGGGGTCAGTCCGACATTCCTAGCGTTCCCATTATCCACTCAACACTGCTGATCTGCAGACCAAAGTGTGTGTGTGTGTGTGTGTGTGTGTGTGTGTGTGTGTGTGTGTGTGTGTGTGTGTGTGTGTGTGTGTGTGTGTGTGTGTGTGTGTGTGTGTGTGTGTGTGTGTGTGTGTGTGTGTGTGTGTGTGTGTGTGTGTGTGTGTGGTCCAGACATCAGTGTGTAAGTTAAATTAGAAGTGTGATTTGAACAGCACATTCATACACAAAAAACACACTTGACCTTTGACCTATGATCTCTAGTCCTGAACAACATATGAACTGATCGTACTCTTTCGTTTATAGGATTAAAGAGTAACAGTAATTATTAATTCTAATTGCATCTACGTGTGTGTGTGTGTGTGTGTGTGTGTGTGTGTCAGCAAGGCTAACTGCTTCCTGTCTCACACCAACATGACAATTCAGGGCCACGTTTAAACTAGAAAACACACACACATGCTGAATTTAGTTGACAGACTTGTACCTACCATCAGTGGTCCGAGGTGGGACAATCCACAAACCTGCAACAGGGTGTTGGGCGCCCGTGGCTCATCGATGTGCGAGGGCGACGAAGGCCTTCCTGTCTGGTCCAAACTGACATAAAGTCACAGAAAATGTTTTTTATTTTATTTATTTATTAGTTTATTTGTCAGGGACCATGCACAGTTCAAGCCCTGTACCAGAGTTAGCTATACGGCTAATTTACATCTGTGGTCCCTGGGCAAGGAAAAGTAAAAAGACAACATAAACACACAGTACTTACATAAAAACCACAATACAAATATACAATATATAAAAAAAGTCAATGATCACATATCTGATTCGTTTTCAGCCAAGTCTTTACGGACATTTTAAAACTGCTAAGGCTTGCACAATCTCTAATATAATGCGGGATTAAGTTCCACCTTTCAACCACTGCAAATGAAAAAGCTGATTGTCCAAATGTAGTTTTCCTAAATTGAGTGTAACAGTCACCTCTCACAGAAGCCCTGGTGACCCTTACATTATCTCTGCAAAATGACACACATTGCTTGAGTGGGGGTGGTGCAAGATCATGTATCAATTTATACATCAGGCACATGTCAGCAAAGCTTAAAAAACTGTCAAAGGTTAATAAGTTGTATTTTTTATAATGATACAATGGTGGGAGTTTCTCGTTTTTTATCCAACACTTTCACCGCTTGTTTGTAAAGGGTACATAAGGGTTGTATCGTAATCCCACCCGCCTGTCACCAGCTTGTAGAACAATAAGACAAATGTGAAAAGATCATCGTATGTAAAAACAATTTAGCTGCAGCTACTGGTAACTGATGTCTTATATGTCTAAAATTAGCCAAATTAGCTCTGACACAATTGGATATTTTTTAATGTGTTTTTTAAAACTTAAGTTAGAGTCAATAATTAATCCTAAATACTTAAAATGATCAACAATATGTATTGTCTCTCCCATAATACAGATATCAGGCTGATGTCGTATAACATTCTTCTTGATAGAGAAATACATACCCACTGTTTTGCTTACGTTAAGACTAAGACAGTTGAGAGTTAACCAGTCTGATACTTTAGTTAGAGCTGCAGTAAGTTTTACTGCCGCTTGTTCCCTAGATTTTGCATGGGTATAGATAACTGTATCATCTGCGTACATTTGGATGTGAACTTCCGGGCAAGTCAATGGCAAATCATTAATATATAAACTAAATAAAATTGGTCCTAAAATAGATCCCTGAGGGACTCCAATAGTGCAGTTAACAAAGGAGGAACATCTATCATTAATCCTAGTGCACTGCTTTCTTGAATCTAAATAAGACTCCATCCATGTCAGAGCATTGTGAGAGAAATTAAACTTTGACAGTTTGGATAACAGTACATTATGATTTACACTATCAAACGCCTTTTTAAAATCAAGGAAAACAGCCCCAACAACCCCTCCATTGTCAAGGCTGGATTTTATTTGCTCAACAAAATAACAAGTAGCTGTTTCTGTGGCATGATGTTAGTGATGGTTACAGGAGGACTGTGTCACAACATAGAGTCAATCGCACCCTGCTGCGTATGGTGCTGTGTTGTCGCAGACCAGTCAAAGTGCCCATGATAACCCCTGTCCACCTTCAAAAGTGCATACTATGGGCGCGTGAGCATTGGAACTGGACCTTGGAGCAGTGGAAGAAGGTTGTCTGGTCCGTTGAGTCCCAGCCGTGTACGTGTGCGCCGTTTACCTGGGGAAGTGATGGCACCAGGATGCACTGTGGGAAGACGACAAGCCGGTGGTGGGAGTGTGATGATCTGGGCAATGTACTGCTGGGAAACCCTGTGTCTGGCCATTCATGTGGATGACAATTTGACACGTGCCACCTACCTAAACATAGTTGCAGACCAGGTACACCCCTTCATGGCAATGGCATTCCTTGATGGCAGTGGCCTCTTTCAGCAGGATAAAGGGCCCTGCCCCACTGCACACATTGTTCGGGAATGGTTTCAGAAACATGATGAAGATTTCAAGGAGTTGCCTTGGCCTCCAAATTCCCTAGATTTCAATCCGATTGAGCATCTGTGGGACGTGCTGGACCAACAAGACTGATCCATGGCGGCTCCACCTCGCACCTTACAGGGCTTGAACATACAGCTCAGGAAGGAGATGCATTCTGTCTCATAGATGGGTGCAGCATCATGTTGTGGGGTGCTTTGCTGCAGGAGGGACTGGTGCACTTCACTAAATAGATGGCATCATGAGGAAGGAACATTATGTGGATATATTGAAGCAACATCTCAAGACATCAGACAGGAAGTTAAAGCTCAGTCTCAAATGGGTCTTCCAAATGGACAGTGACCCCAAGCACACCTCCAAAGTTGTGGCTAAATGGCTTAAGGACAACAAAGTCGAGATATTGGAGTGGCCATCATAAAGTCTTATGCAAGGATCCTCTCATTGTGTAACCCTGTTTTTCAGAGTAAAACTGTGAGTCTGTGTGTGTAAATCTGCTGGCATTCAATGTGGAAAATCAGACTACACAATTGTTTGATGAACACTCTTTTAAGGGGCTCAAACAGGGTTCGACACACACACACACACACACACACACACACACACACACACACACACACATACATACATTATGATGTCAATGTTTATGTTGCTGTCTCTCTTTGTCTGGTTCAGTTCAATGAAACTTTTAATCTGTGCCTGCACAACTCCACAGAGCTTTACTCAGAATTGCAGTGACTGAACGGATCTGAAATACTGCAGTAGATAACACAATAACAGACTCCATTGCAATTCATTGCACAGCACTTTCTAGTAACTCGTTAGGGGGAACAAATTGTGAGAGTCTAGACCAACAAAAAACACTGTAGTTATCATTTGAAAGCGTAGAAGCTTTTCTATACAGTGCATGTCGGCATTATGACCAAAACTGAACAAGTGCTTTGAAATCTGCAGATAAAACAAAAGTGTCCCGTTTTCATCATTTATAAAAACTAAA